>NW_024582376.1:2341576-2367853 GCF_018398535.1 Haplochromis burtoni
TTGTTTGTTTGTTTGTTTGTTTGTTTGTTTGTTTGTTTGTTTGTTTGTTTGTTTGTTTGTTTGTTTGTTTGTTTGTTTGTTTGTTTGTTTGCACCTTTTCATAGTTGTAAATTTTAAACGATCCATTATTGCTTCCACAGCAAAGGATGTCAGTGGAACTCCTCAGCCAGGTACGGTGAAATGTCACAGCTGATTACATACTGTATGAAAGGAGGATTGTCTGCCACAGTTAGAGTATTTCTATTATACAGCAAATGTAAAAGGTTAACAGCAAACTGAAGAGATTTGTGGATTTTCATTTTTAAGTCTCAGAAGCTTATTGAGAGCTTCAGCACACTGCTTGCACAACTTTACCAATAAAACACGCACACGGCTCGACCTGCCACGCCATTTTTCCCCCTGTTTTTAACAGTTGCTCTCTACTTTGTGGTAAACGTATTTGCCCCTTCACTCCTTTTCTGCCCACACAATTTCCCAGTTTTAATAATATTGCTACAAGCCGTTGACCACCTCCAGCTTTACAGCCTCCAAGCTGTGGCAGTGCTTTGGTCCACTTCACAGCTTCTGCCTTTTCTTGTGGCTCTCACTCTGTGCCCGTGGAATTCACACTGGATCAAACTGGTACTTGTCATCTTTTTGGCAGAGCCCACTGATATTGCCACAACTGGCAAGACCCCAGAGGTCCCAGATCCCAGTAAGACTCGGTTTGCTTGAAGTCTTTGACCATAAACTAAAATATAAGGCTTTTATTTGATGTTTGCAGTTGTAGTTGAGTTTTGATCTAATATATATATTTATCTATTCAGTATTTGAGAATGTGATTTAAATTTTTTGAGATGATTTGGACCCTTTTTGCTTCTGTCTTGATAATTATGTCTATTTATTTAAATCAAATTATTACATCAAGAAATTATGCCTTATGAGAGTATTTATAATTTATACAAAGCTAAATTAAATTTTCCAGGATTTAGAGAGTTCACTTTCTCAAATACTATTTGGAAATACTATAGAAATGTCTCATGAGCATGCATTAGCTGTAGTAAGTAGCACTCCACTTCTTTTTGGGACTGTAAAGAATGGGAACCAATTACCTTTTTTACAGTATTATATATATACTCTGCTAAAGGGAAGCAGCATTATGTACTCTGTCAAATACGTGAGAGAGCTGTCTCACATATAGTGCCTGGACACTGTGCTTCACAAGGTCCTGAAAGAAAAGTCGTTTTAAAGCAGACCTATTATGCTTGCTTCAAGCTCCAGAGTTTTATTCTTGGACTATATAGAGTAGTTTTGAATCATAGCTCAAAATTATTCTTTGTTACCTTATTTAAGCATTAGTGCACCTCAGTTTTAGCTATTCTTCCTTTAAGCCAACCTTCTTCTGATTGGCTGCCCCTCACTAAAAGAAGACTTCAGCAGCAGGTGGGTGGAGCTTCTATGCAGACAGCCAGAGCTGCGTGTCTGATATGATGTCCCTCTTTGACATCATACAGATCCAAGAGTAGGAAAACTGTCTGAAACTGAGTATTTAGAGCACAATGAAGGCTTTTGGTTTAGGCTTATTTAGTTTTATAGGGATTAAGACTTCTACTATTCACATCACCAAAATAAATAAGTGAACACATAAAAATAAAAAGAACGGCAGCGTAATAGGTCCACTTTAACCTGTCTTGCCTCTTCAACTTCCTGTTAGTGTTGCATAATTTGGGGCTGCTTTTTTTTTTCTTTCTCTAGCATTTACTCAACTTGTGCACTCCTTTACTTTTTACCTCACAGCTTGCTGTGCTTGATGCATTGCTTTCATTATAGCGTCATTACTGCAATTTGTGTACTATTAACTGCATTAGTCCTTTAGAGGGAACGGGTAGATTAATGAGTAGTGATCTCATCTGTTTTAATTCCTCATATTCTCCACAGAGGTTTGTTTAGGAACATGACTACTTGTGCACATAGTTTGACAGTTTTTTGTGATATTTACACAGTTTAAGTTTGTAAAATCACTGCACTTAAAGTCCTTTATTATTAAATAAACACTGAATAAATTGAAAAGAAGCTACTTTACACTTTTTATTAGATTAGTTGTTTCGTAGTTGCATGAAATCCTAGAAGATTACGTCTTGTATTTATTTCCTTGCATTCCCAAATCCAATTAATGGAAACCATTGATTTTGTTGATATTAGTTGGGCTCATCTGAAAGGACAAAAAAGTAAAAGGCACTTTTCTAACTTTTTTTCTTTCTTTCCTCTCGTGGTGGATGGGTGAACACAGGTGGTAAGTTGGAAACAAACATGCAGGTTTTTGCTTCATTTGATTCTCACGTGTGTCTTTTTGTTTTAATAAATGTTATTTCTGACTCCTCTGACAGTTTCTGGTGGAATTGTTCAGCCTAGTGGTAAGTAGTTCACATTAATCCTGTAAATCCATGTTAACAGTGAAAGTATGCTTACTGTGCTTATCTAAACATTATTATACTTTTTTTTTTTTTACTTTACAGCTGGCACAGGTGTTGGTAAATATGTCAAAATCCTCTCATACTGAAATATACCAAAAATACTCAGAGGTTCATGATTTGGGCTTCATTCAAACATTAAACATGCCAAAACTTTTACTTGTGTGTTTCCCGTGTGACAGTTGGAACAGGAGTTGACGCTCCCACTGGTGGTAAGAACAGTTTTTCTTTTTCCTTTCTGTACGTATTCAACATGTGCCATTTAGCAACTTATTTCAATGGATCTTTTAACAAAAGCTTGTAGCATCTGTTAATCTGTAAAGTCTATGACAGGGGTGTCAAACATAAGGCCAGGGGGCCAGAATTGGCCGAATCCGGCCAGCTGGACAGCTTTAGAGGAGGGCATCAATTTTGTTCTTTTAACTGTATTTTCAGTTAAAACATTGTGGTTTATACGTAAGGGACAGTTTGGACAATGAGCTACCAGAACTATCTTTGTAATCTCCTTACAGTGTCACACTGTCCGATTTATTTCATTTACTACTACAGCATTTGTTTATATTATAACAATATTTATTTCTTATCTCTGGGATTAAATATGCACTTAAACTTCTTTACACTAACAGCATGAGCTTTATGTAGCCCTTAAAGTGAAATGAGTTTGGTATACCTGCCCTATTACATTTATTATTACTGAAATTGCATTACTTGCCATTTTGACATATTTTAATGAATGTAACCGTTGCCTGTGTTTCTAGTTGACACTTCACGCCAAGTTCAACCTGGTAAGTTTACGTTTTTTAATCAAAATTGAGCAAAATGTACTGATTAATTTGTAATTTACAATAAGAAAGAAAAAAAGGAAAATAAGAGTTAAGTTTCACCCTATCACGCCTCACTCACTGGCCACAAAAAGGTGTTTTAACATTCCTCAGAGATTTTCGTCCATATTTACGTGATGGCATCACACATTTGCTACAGATTTGTTGACTGCACATGGATGATGGAAATCTCTCGTTACATCACATCCCAAAAATGGTCTATTCGATTGTGTACAGACAACTCAAGAGAAAAATGACAGGAGGCCAAGCTGAAGATGTTAACTTTGGAGACAAAGTTAGAGAAGCGAGGCTGAGATGGCTTCGACAGTGAATATGTTGGACAAAGAATGTATTAAAAAAATGGAGCTGCCCAGATAGAGGAAAAGAGGAGAGCAAAAATGATTGATATAGTGAATGAAGACATGCAGAGGGTTGGTGTGACTGTGGAGGATGCTAGGAACAGGGTGAGATGGAGGCAGATGATCCACTGGCCACACTTAAAGGGACTGCACAGATGTCCCTAATGAAGTGGCCAGTGAGTGTAATTCTACCCATTCTTGTGACTGTAATAGTTAAAGGAACTAAACACAATTTGCTAAATTAAATTAAATGTATTAAAAATGTCAGAATAGTTGAGGATTTTAAATTAACTGATCAAACTGTTGTTTTCTAACTGGTTTTAATAGGTTTTCCTTTTTTTACCTTTCTTTTTTTCATCACCCATGTTGGGCAGTTTATTATTCTATCTGTTATTTTAACTGGAGTTCAACAACAAGTCAAATATTTATTATTTTATTGATTCAGGAGCGCCGTGTTGTTTTAATCCCTCAGTCTCCTGGATGTTTTCTAACTTAAAGTTCATGAAAGTATGCTGGATCCATCTGGCCACATGGTGGAGACCAATACAAACAAACCCGCTGTGGGGCTTTTTCTCTTTGACTGTAAAAGTAAAAGGCGCGGCTGTTTTCAGGTCCTGGTGTTGGAACAGTTGGAAAAGCACCCAAACCATTTATACCAGGTAAAGAGGAACTAGATATTTTAACTATCACTCATTTGTATGATAAAGCATAAGATGTTGTCTCTGATTCTCTTGCATGTGATCTGTTTATGTTTTCCTCACTCCTTCGCCACAAAATACTAGATGTGCAACTGAATATTGTCTGATTTTAGTACATAATATTTTAGCCATCTGTAGCTCACACCAAGCCTAGATGTTTATATCTGGATTTATACAGTTTGTAAATGAATTTGTATTTAAACGTTTCTAATTATTAGAGTTGTGCATTATACATATGATCAGTATGGCACAGTTAAAAGACTAAATTGTGACATATCACAGATTAATTTCAGCACTACTGTCATGTTTGCTGCTGCTGCTCATTACTTACACAAACACACAGACAGCATCTTACCCTGTCATTTTAGTCTCAATCCAAATATTGATTAATTTGTTTTTATAATCACATCCACTGTCAAGCTACACATGATGCATCCTTCTTAACGTGCACTCTCTGTGCAGACAGTTAACGATTCTTCAGCCTGGATCAATGAAACCAACAAAAAGCTGCATCAGGCCAATTATACCTGCAACAGACTGAATAGTCATCAGTTTTGTGCATCTGCTCGTTTGCACTTTTAGGGCATTTTACCTATTGTGCACTTTTTTTGCAAGCTTTGATGTAATTTTTTGAATAGAATTGTAAAACTGAGAAATTTTGTTGGTAACAGGAGACTCTCCTGATAGATAATTAAAAATAAAAACAAAGAAACATTTTTTTTTACTAAGATTAAAACACACAATATGAGAAAAAATGAAACGTTAAAATATTATAAACTCTCAAGATAAAGTATTTGTTACCTTTACATTTTTTTGATTAATGATTATGATTATGATCCTTTAGGATCATCAATAACACTGTGATACCTGAATAGAATCTGTTATTATTTTTGTTGACTGTTGATTTTGTTTCTCACTTTTGTCTGATGCCTATCGAGTAAATCTCAGTTTTCCCCAGTATTAACATGGCAGGGATTTGAAATTGCACGTTATAACATGAAGTCTTCTGTTTGACGTTTACTCGTTTGTGCACTCAGGGTAAATGTTATGCCCAAACTGTTGATTTAACTAATTACATAGAAAATTTAATAAATGTAAATTTTCTGTGTAATTTTGTTACATAAGTACGTACACATTCAGTTTCTACAGAGTACATTTTATTTAATGATTAATCACTTGAATAAATAAACCTTTGATTTTTGGGGTCTTCTATTTTTACTCCCTAGGTACTGGCTATCCTTATGGAGCACCTTATGGAGGCAAGTTTCCTGTTTAAGTTTATTGTGTTTTGGCTCTCATAGATTTTGTTTAAAGAGCAGTGAGGTATATTTCTACTCTTTTTGTGCTTTAGTACCTTTAGGCACTGGACCCGGAACTGGACCCGGAACTGGGCCTGGAACTGGAACACTGCCTGGAGCAAAGCCTCTGAAACCTCCAGGTACTCGAATCCATTTTTTCCTTCAAGCAACCAAACTGTTTTAGTAACTAAAACTACTTTTTAAATATACTATAAGACTAAAGCTGGTGCAAAAAACTTGCCTATAATCTTTTCTTTATCTATGAGAGACACTCTAATGTCTTATAATTATGGTGTAATCATTTTTATGCAAAACACAAAGTGGAAAGACACTGGATGAACAAAACCATTGTATGGTACGTCATACAGAACAAAATAAACAAAAAACATTTAAAAATGTAAATTCTGAATGAATGCATGTACAATATGTTTTATTTTAACACAAAGTGTAGTCATAGTCAAAGAGTACTGAGATGTATGAAAGTTTCGACTGTCAGAATTGAAGAACTAATAATGGAATAATTAGATAAATACAGAGCGTGATAACTGCTGTCATGTTCGTGTTTTTGCAGAAGCTTGTGCACATGCAGTCTCAGCATTGTTGTGTTTTGTGTTTGTAGCTGTGGGTGGTGTTGGAGAGAGACCAGGAATCCCACTGGCTGCAGGAGGTTATCAAGGTCAGTGAGCCCTAAGAAAATTTACTTGCAGGAAACTAAATTATTATAACGTATTAATTTTAATTGGGAAATAAGAGTGCATCCTGCTTTTTAGCAGAACTTGTTGAAATCAGGGAACATCGTATTATCATTAGACCCTTTTTGTAATTCCTTCACTGAGCGTAACGCCTTCTCAAACTGTAGGAGATGAGTTATCTATTAGATGTCACCATGATTCAGGTGGATACACTCTGCTTGGAAAAGGTATATAAAAAAGGAGGCGAGCCTGTCAGCATTGATGCCTAATGTTTCCCTGACTTTAAAAAACAACAACAAAATCATCCAGTCCAGTGCACAAAGTGACAGTTGGTGAAGAGATGTCATCTCATGCCACTTCCTGTGCAGGAAATTGGCCAAAATGCTGATAAGTTGCTGTGCAGGGTGCAGCGTATCAGGAATGAGAAACCACTTTAAGGAAGGAAAACAACTGGGGCAATATTCAAAGAGTTTCTCATTCTTTATGTGGCTCTCAGTCCTAAGCAGGATGGCTATAGTAATAGATTAAAGGGTCATTGCATGTAAGCCAGTTTTCTCTGTGTGACAGGTGGAGTTGCGTATCCTGGAGCTGCAGCTAAAGCGCCGAAACCAGGTAATGTAACAGGCCCGGTACTGCTGCCGCACATCAAAGCACAATGTAAACATGGGAAATGTGCTGTGAATGTGTTTTCCTATAGCTTGTGGCCACTGTGTACTTTATGTTGAAAACACAGTTTCCCAGAAACAGTGTTTGGGAAACGTCCACCTCACTTCCTCTTCAAATTAAGCCTCAAAAATTCAGTACTGGATCTGTTTAAAGTAGTTTTTGTTTTGTTAGCGAGTTGCTATCAAACCAAAATCACTAGATTTACTCAGATTACTTGTATCAAAAAGACACTTTGTAGACATTTACAGTACCATATTCTCTCTCTTTAGCAGAGTTTGTTTACCAGTGAGAAATGTGGCCTGAAATAAAGTGATTCAGCCATTTATTTTTATTTTTTAAAATCCAGCTTCTGCAAAGGCAAGCTCCACCAAGGGCAGTAATCCCTGCAGTATTTCTGTTCCGTTAGGAGTCTGTAAATGGAGCAAGTCAACAACACATCATTTTGCCCTGGAGACCATATTACTGTGCAGAACATCACTGTGGGATTGTTTGAAGATAACACAACCCCCCTGGGGAGTCCTGCCCTGAAATAGCAAAATTCTGCCAGGGGAAATTTGGATGAGGACGTTAATGTGACGTTAGCTGAGCCACTGGCCACATGCCAGTTTAGGGCCTGAAGCAACAATGCTGGAGTAATACACACAGAAAAAAACTACAATCCATAGAAATATGAAACTTAGAAAGTTGTATTTGCTGTATATCAGAAGAAAAGAAACATTTGAATTGTTTCTTTATTGTCTTTTAATTTGAGCAGGCTACGGCAATATTGGAGGTGGTGGCGGATACCAACAAGGTGAGGACCACAGTGACATTTTTACCACTCAGTCCCTCTCCTTTTTATTCTTAAGCAGCTTAAGATGATGCATATTTCTGTTCAGAAGTCTACAGCCATATTTACACTCGCACAGCTTTTAGACCTGCCTCTTCTTCTCTTCCTCTGCCCACCCGTGATGGATCATTGCAATCACACAGCAGCAGCCGACAGTGCCGCCTGCTCTCACTTCCCCACAGATACTGCCCGGCTACAGCTAGTCATAAAAACTGTGTCCTAATCCATCTCCCAGTGAACACAGATACATCCGTCTGTGTTACTGCAGATGGTTTAATAGCTTTCATTTTTGCAGCACAGTTTTTCCATCAGGGAGGTTTGCCAAACTGAGAGATCCGTAATTATGAAAATCAGGTCAAGTTGTCATATTCAGAGTAATGCTGGGTTGTTTAATCATAACTTACTTGTAAAACATTTAGTGCAAATGGATTTACTGCCAACACAAATAGATTCTATACATGAATCCAATTCATATCGTGTGACATATTTTCTATCTGTAGGCCTGTGAGGTCTCCATTAAAAAGGCTTTTTCAAATTTACAGGTGTAGTTCCTGGTTACAGAGGAGGATACCCCCAGCAGTACTACCAAGGTAAAACAACTACTTCCTTTATGCACATTTTGATTAAAGTATATTGATGAATTCACAGCACACATTATGTTACATACTACCTGCTACCTGTTGTTGGTGATAAACACTTCTGTGTAGTGACCTTTTAAGGGCGCAGGTTGTGCCATAAATCAGTGTTGACAAATGACAAAATAGAGCCATTTATCTTTAGAAGGTGGGATCAAAGGCAGAGAACAGTGGTAGGATGTTTTAAGAGTGTGTGGCTGTATCGGAGGTGGACTTTCACGCAAGAATAAGAACTCCAAAAAAAGAGGCTCTAATACTACTTTTCAGTAAAGCAGACTGAAGTATACTCATGAGCTACTTTATTAGATGTACCTTGCTAGTACCAAGTAGGACCAATTTTACCTTCAGAACGGCCTTAATTGCTTGTTGCAAAGATTCATCATTCATTCATCAGCTGTATTGTCACAGCAGACAACCTTTCCAGCCTTCTGTTGTTCAAGAAAAAAGAAAAAAAGATGCAAATCTTGGTTGTAACAAGCGGTTATTGGAGTAACTGTTGCTTTCCTTCGAATCATGTGGTGATTCTCCTCTGACATCAGCAAGGCATTTTCAGCCAGACAACAGCAACCTGCTGGATATTTTCTCTTTTTCAGCCCATTCTCAATAAACCTGAGGCTACGTTCACACTGCAGGTCTTAATGCTCAATTCCGATTTTTTGATCAAATCCGATTTTTTTTTGTCTGCTCGTTCACACTACAAATAAAATGCGACAGCAAACGCGCTCTAGTGTGAACGCTCAAAGCGGCCCGCATGCGCAAAAGAAGATGTCACACACAACGCGCTCTGTTTAGACCCAGAGCAAACAATATTGCTTGACTGATGGCCCTTAATATAAAGACTTCGGACTTCACGTTTCCCAATTTTTGCTTTAAGTTATTTTGTTATTTACATAATAATGTAAATAACCTAATAATGATCCTTATTGCTGTTTTAGAGGAGCGGTGCTTCAAAGGATAGCTGCAGATTTCTGTCAGAATCTGCAGATTATGCAGTACAAATAAAATGTTAATGTTTCACCAACGTTGTCTTCCCAACAGTTTCACCGGACGGCCAGGAAGCGTTCGCGATGTCTTATCGGGCGCTTCTCCGGAGCTGATAATTGGCGTCTCTCTTGTGTCAGTGACGTAAAAGACGGATTTAATGCGACGTGACTGTTCAAACAGCAGTCACTTTCTAAAACATCAGATATGTATCGGATTCAGCACCACATACGAAAGTGACCCAGATCGGATTTGAAAGTATCGGATTTGTGCCGTTCACACTGTCACACCATGATCGGATATGGGTCGCATAGCGTCAAAAAAATCGGATTTGATGCGCTTTCACCTGCAGTGTGAACGTAGCCTTAGACATGGTTGTTGGGGACAATCCCAGTAGCTCAGCAGTTTCTGAAATACTCTGACCAGCCAGTCTCACAACAAAGTCACTTAAATCAAATCGTCTTCTTTCATCATTCTGATAAGCAGTTTGAAATTCAGCATGCCGTCTTGACCCTTGGCTGATTAGATATTTGCATCAACAAGCAGTTGAATAGGTGTACCTAATGAAAAACTGTAATTCACAGTACATTCATAGCACTGATAACTGCATTGCTAAAATAAACCTGCCTCCACCGAGCGGAGGATTTGGCGCACGGATGATTGTTTAACTGTTTGTCCTTGTTTCTGGATCAGGAGCCGGATTAATGTTGAGACGCTATTACGCAGGTAACAGGCAGACAGGAAACTGCCTCCACTTTAGAGCTTAAAGAAAAGGAGAGGGGAGCAACACAAGGTTTTCTTTTCTTGCAACAATATTCACATGCCGAAAATGATTCGGAAACCACATTAGGAAAAATATTACCTGATTACCTCATCGGTATTTATTCTTCCCTCTCCTTTCCTTAATGTCGGCCACTTTCATGTAAACGCAGCTCCAGCTTCTGCACAGTTTCCATGTCATGCTTATTATGACCTCTTACTCGTTAATCTACAGTAGAGATATCTACTGTATCCTCTTATCCAACTAAAAAAAAAACATATTAAACTTTAAATATCTGGAATGTTTTAGTTTAATTTGAATTTGATTAATTATTCATAAATATTTTTGACTATCCTAAACACTGAAGTTTTTTTGTTTTTTGTTTTTTTGGACCAAAAGGATTTGTGAACTTTTCCATTTTAAGTTAAAAATAATTAAACAGGTTAACCCACATTTTACTGACATTTCTTCAGTTTAAGCAGACAAACCTTATGCACCTCTATCCACAAGATTAAATGTCGGTATTATAAATACAAAACACAGACAGGAGAAGACTACTGTCTGCATAAAATCTGGTCACTTGTCTGCACTGAAAATGTGTCTGGAACAAACAGCTCAGCTCTACATTTAAGTGCCTCCTGTGCGATCCTCTATAATGTCAACAGTTTAATTCTAACCACATCCTGGCTGAGAGAAATGAATCCACCTGTGTGACAGACCCAAAGTGGTTTCATCCTATCATTGCTCTGCTGACACCTACTCTTGTATTTGTCTTTCCTGTTGTGTAGGATATGTGCCAGCCCCGCTGACTCCTCAACAAGGTACCAAAACTCCACGTCCTCTCATTACATTACTTCACACATGCAAAAAGAAAACTTTATTTTTTTGCACATTATAAAGGCATTGTTTCAGTGAGCGACTGTTCCCTGAAGCTCTGCTCATTTTCCAGTTTATCTCTCATTAAATCTACTTTTTGGCAGAGCACGCCAACATGCCAGATTATCGAGATGAGTTTGGAAAATGGGTGTGTGCTGGTCAGTGCAGATGGTGCAGCTCAGCCCGTATGATGAACACACCATAATCTGTATCTTCCTGAACTAAATTACTCCTGCGAGTGGGATAATTTCATAGAAAGCGCATGCTATTTTAGAGGCTATAATATCATTCGTTGGATCACTCAAAGTACCTGACATACAGCTTTCAAGGGCTTTCAAGTCTCTGAATGAAATCTGAATCAGGTTTATTGACAAAACTTTAGCCAAACCAGGATTATTTTTTTATAGAATGCCCTGAATAAGCATGTGTTAGTGTAACATGTTACTTATAACGTGACTGGAGGATCATTAAGAAGATTAAGATATAAGAACTGTAGACGGGAAGAAAATGTTCTTGTGCCTTGAGGTCCTAATGTGCTGCAACCCCCTGCCAGAGGCAAGTGACTTAAAAAGCTCCTGTGGGAGAAGTGCAGATTCCAGCCAGTTGCCTTCTTAGTAGAGCAGACGACATGGTGCAGTCAGCCTTTGTGTTTGGCAGCAACATATATAAGGTGGTGATAGAGATGCCATTAATCACAAGATGAGGCGTCAAATGCAGAGGCGTAAACAAAAAGTGAACCTTAATTCAATCTGATTTCAAAGTCTGATAGATGATGGAAACAAAAAAGGGACACAAAGAGTACAACAGATGCTGAGACAAAACTGGAGGGGAGACAACCCTACACATGAGAGTAACTAGGAGAAGTGGATGACAAGATGCAGGTGAAGATAATCAAAGACAATTACACAGGAGAAGTACAACTAAAGTCAAGAAGCTAGAGATGGGTATCTATCAAAATAAAACAGGAAGGAAGAATTGTAACTAAATGGGGGAACACAGACATGTGAATGATCTTAACATATGGGATCAACACAGTAAGAAGAGGATAAGATAGGAAACAACTAAAACTTTAATTAAGAATAATTCCATGTTTCTATGGTGAACATAATTAAATCATGTAGCATCTGCATGAAAATCAGCAACTTAATTTGTATCATGTCATCTCAACAAGATCAATCTAGTAAGAGTGGTTCGTTGCCTGGACTCACGAAATTATTATTATAAATATCATTCATCTCATCTTGGTGGTGTTGATTAGATTAAGATAAAGTTCTTGTCCAGTATATCAGCAGCTGTCTGTCATATATCACCTACCTTATTAATATAACTTGCTGAGCCGGTCTGCAGTGCAAACTTCACTAGTAAATCCATCTACAGTTTAATTTCCAGCACCCGTGTTTGGAGGCAAGTGTCTCCTGCCTTAAACGGCATCCTTACAGGGAAACGTGAACTTATCAAATGTGAACTTTGATAAGACATGCCGAGAAAAAGACAAGTTCTTAAACATTTATGCACTAGAAGAACATTTTGTTGAAAGCAAATGAATCATATTGGGGGGTTTTTGTTTTTTGAAAGTACCAAATTTTACACAGAGAAAGTTTTTCTTGTAGAAATAGAAACAAAAACCCACAAAAAAGCCAAGAGAACAGTTGGATATTCAAATATATGCGTGGCAAATAGAGGGACAGATCTGCCCAGTGTCCAGTCGGATAATCTTCTGGCAAACATTAAGGCCAGTACCCTCAGATTGGAAACATAATAACCAATATTGTTTTGTTGTTTTGCAGCCAAAGCAGCAAAGTACGGTGCTCTGCAGGGCTTCCTTGGTGGCGCAGGTGGAGGAGGAGGCGGAGGATTCTATAGAGGTAAAAGACCTGTGCACATTGTTGAAGAAGCATCCTGAAAAACAGAAGTTGCTGCAAAGGCTAAAATGTTGCCGGTGTTTGCTGTAGGTGGCGTTGCAGGATGCCAGGGCAAATACTGTGGGAGGAGGAAGTAGAGGATCTCTCGAGATCCAGTGACCTCAAGAAACCATGGTGCTACTGCATGATCGAGAATGTACATTTTATGTGCAAAGCCCCATTAGACAACCTGTAAAGATGTTTGTTTTTACTTACTTGACTTCAGTGTCTGTTTTTACACAAACCCACCGACCCAGAATTTTGTACATGTGACGTATGTTATTGACAGTGCCTTTTAATCATTAACGTGTTCAAGTTAACCAAGTTAATTCTGTACCGCACCGGCCCACCATGTGTCGCTGCGTCCGTGCACACATGCCTGCACGTGTGTGTATCGTTTGTTTGAAACTCTGTCTGTACCATCGGCTGTCAATGTCACCCACAAGTGATTTCCCTTTCTGCTTTAATCCTAAACTAAATCAAGGTGATCCGTCTCACTGGGCAGCACAGGGCTCGTCTGCTCCTCTCCGACCTGTCACAGGGGTGGGGTTGGTCATAGCAAGGCCGAAATCTGATGATATTCATCCAATGTCAGTGCGGTTCCTGGCTCCCCATTTTCTCTGCTGCCATTTTTAGGCCTGCTGGGTATAAAGCGGTGGTAACTGGGGCTCCAGCCAACCCATCTGCTCTCACCAACTTTTCTGATTCTTGTTGCTGTGCATGCAGTTCAGTGTTCTCAGCTTTTTTGTGTTAAATGTTGCCAAACACTTTCTGCTGAAGACAGTCAAAAAGCAGTGGGTTTAAATATCAATCAGACACTGCTTTGGTATGTACGCGACGTGTATGTGCGTGTGTGTTTCATTATGTGTCGTGTTTAAGTCTGCTTCAAATGTTTAGTCTCATTTACATTTATGTAACTGGTCATTATTCAAGATTTGCGGCACCATGATTTGACTCATAGCTTTTTTGTTATCAGGAATGTGTGAGCATTAAAAAAAACAATCCTTTGCTTTTGCATTTATTCACTGTTATTAACTGTAATACAGATTAATACTTTGTTTTAATGGGAATGCCGCTGTGTTTATGTGAGGCACAAAATCCCTGTTCTTTATTTACTTGAGCTGCTTTAAAAAAAACAAAACCAAAGGCTTTACTGACCAAAGGTTCATGAGCGCTGTTGCCAAGTGACCCCCATCTCTTCCCGTAACTGTGTACTGTATTTTGTACTAATTTGATGGCTTCAGTTCCTTCACTCGGTGCTGTGTAAGAACTGTCTTTGAGCCTCGCTGGGTCAGACCTTGTCTTATGTGGCGTGGGATACTCTTCATCTTTATTTAAAACTGTTTTTATAAGGAGGAACAGTGTGGTTTTGCACTTTTTATGTTTCCACGGCACACATGTGACTTGTTCCCGGACATCCCGGCATTTTATTTGCTTTAACAAATAACAAAAATAAAATGTGTTTAAAGAACACGCGTCTTCTTATTCATTACTTCTTCCTGAGGGCTGATCAAAATCACCCGGTGGGGAGTGTCGAATCAGTCCAACGCTGGAACAATAACCTGGGTTCAAGTCCTGCCTGTTTTAGAGCTTTTTTTTCATATGAGTTCTGTTATTGTTCCACTAGGAAAAATGAATCACTTATCAGATTTATTGTATGTGAAGGATTTCTTCTCTATAATGAAAACAAACCTCAGGTTAGATGCGAACACTTTGCCAGAGTATGGCCACTATGAGCTGTGTTCTTATTGTGCCAGCTGGAAGTAATGAACTCATACTGCTGTTCCCTGAAGATCTCCTGGGAGAGCCACTGACCCGTGATCCACATCCTGTAAAAGTAGCTTACACTGTTGTTCCAGGAGCAGAGGCTTTACTGCAGACATAAAACAATGTCACTGTGAAACTCTAGTCGAATTCTGTTTTTCTACAGCTGGCAATTACACATTTCTGTAAATCTGTTTCCTTTATTTTCCTAGTGTTAGTTAGCTTGCTTAATTTCTAACAGGAAATAATGTGTTTGTGTTACTTTAGCCAACATGTAATCGGTGTAGGCAAACCCTTTGTACATACGTGTACTAAATCAGCTACCTGGCGACCTGCCGCTGGGACAAACAGATCAAACCTCTGGCCCTGGCTTAGCTATCCCACTCCCATCTCCCCATACCAACACTCCTGACGCTGAACCAGCGCCACTGATTCTTGAAGAAAAAAATAAGTTTTTTTAATATCAAAAAATGTGTCTAATTGCAGGAAGCCCCTTGGGAAATACATATATTTAATAACAATGATAGCTCACATAAACTGAGAATTTTTGTCAAAGCGTGCATTGCTCTGCGTATATTTTGCACACTGCCGGCTGCAGGTAGCTTTAAGAAGCGTTAAGTTCATCATGTCTAAGCAATGAGGATTTTTAAGCAAAAATATTTCAACTTGGTGTCCACTAATGCTATACTCACACATGAGAAAACAGTGTTTGGAGACTGCAGCATAAGCAAGATTACTGTGATTTGTGTGCTTTGAAGACGGAGACCGGGTATGCAACCACCCGCAGTGAGCTGCCGTCCTCGTTACCATTTTATTGCTGCCTTTAGTGCGATAAGACTGAATCAGTCTGCTATGAATCTGCTGGCAATTACATGTTAATGCTACAAACCTAATAATACAAACCTGTTGCCGTCTACATTTACATAAGTCATCCAGTGGAAGTGAGTCCCTTACTGCAAAGAGACGTGTTACAGAGGCGTTGAGGTCATCCAGACTCACTCAGAGTTACAAAAACCATCGTCACCACCACGTGGAGCAGGTGCAGAGCTGAAAAAATGTAAACATAGAAAAGAATTAACACACACTGCAGAGCTCCAGCTTCCTTATTTATTGCATCTAGTAGTGTGTGACGTTTCGACTACGTCTGCTTTTCTTCAGATAATGACACGTAGGACGGCACCATCTTAAATCGTCTGTGATAGATCACATGACCATGACCAATGGCAATAATATCCAATCAGAACCATGTCTTATAGGTCTCACTCAGATTTATTCCAATATGTTGATAGTCTGTCTGCATTTGAATTTGAGTTTGCCATTTTATGTCCACTCTAGTGTCACATGGTAGACCTGCACCTCAACTCGCCTCCGTATTTGTTGTGTGAAATTGGCACTAATTTCTGTGCGGTAAGAATTGCTGTGAGACGGTGGCTGATTGGGTTCTTTTAACTGAAGTTATATTTGATTGTTCCTACACTCTGGTCCTTTGATATTTCACACTACAAACGCTGCTGTTTCACTTGTGGCCCTTTGTGCAGGTATGTTAAAAATTCCAGACTGAAGAAGGTTTGAATTAAAAATATTTTTTATGTTTGCATTCTGCTGTGGTTCTGTGCTTTGTACAATTAAAATTCAGAGATGATTCGGTGATATAATCATGCTGTACACACAGAATCCGTGTGTTACACTGAACCATAAAGGAAAATGGACGTGTTGACTGCGTTGCATTTAAGCAATGACTAAAATCAGTAATTACCATTTTGTAATTTCTGAATTGTGCGCTCAGGCTTCCGTTTCGTGCCTGCTTTACACTTCTTCGCAGAGCTAACTGATTTTATGGCTCCTAAATTAAGCCCCAGTTAATCTCATGAACAGCAAATTTCACGATTTAGACATCAAATAAAACCTCAGTTTTTATACTGCTGACTACACTGCAGCTGCTTTTAGATTTGCCTTCATGGGTTTCAAACCAGCCAACCACTTCATTTTATTTCCCTTCGTTCCAGCTTCTTTTTATGTTGCACCCTTTGCTTACACTTTGTTTGCACGTCTATGAGACACTTAGCAGCTACTTCCAGCACCTCCACCTATCCCATATCTCAACCCCTTTCGCCACTATCACGCATCAACGCGTTAATATTTTACCTGCCTTTCTACAAGAGCGCACTCTGTCTACTTGTAGTTATCTTGTAGTTACTATGGTGGCGTTTCTGCGCCGTCTCCCCCCACCTACCCCTCTCCCCTCCGTCCCTCCTCCACCAGACTTTATTAAGCAGGGCGTGTTTGTGGTTGGCCAGCCCCCTGTTTCCTCCGCACTGCTCGGCAGCTTCATTGGTCAGCGCCTCTCTTGAATGAAGCGCCGCAGAAACGTGCAGGCAGCGGGCAGAAGGAAGCTGTGTGGGCCGCCGCAGGGAGCGACCGACGCGCAGCGACACGACCCCCGGGCGCGTTGCGGTGTGTGTCGGTGAACACCGTTTATCCGTCGAGCAGAGGCAGTTGGCTCTCTCCCGGAGCTCCGCGTGTGAATGAGGTTGATGCTGCTCTGTTGCACCTGGAAGGACGAACGCATGGGAGAGGAGGAAGGTAAGGACCTGCGTGCTGGTTACGCGCTTCGGCTTTTGGGGCGGGCGATGCGGAGACCACGGCGCACTCCCTGCTCCTCGAAACGCAGAAGATGCTCCAACAGAAAAAAAAAGCTGCACACTGCACCGTTTCTGTGTTTACTGTACCGAAATAGGTTCGTGTGCAGGGAGCGCCAGGCTGTGCCGCAGATGAAGCCATTCTTCGAGTGGATGCGGCCAGCATGTTTGTATGCAACGTTCACCCTCAGGCCACCACCACACTCTTCATCTGCCGCCAGCCTTCTCCAATAATCCAGCATGCAGTGCTTATAAACAGGTTGTTACATGAGAAGTAACTGTCCTTTAAGAGCTTCCTTCATGCTGTGTGAAAACACACAGATGGCAGAGTTTCCTGTTGTGCCTGCACCAAACTAAGACTCCCACAGACTCCATGATTAACTTAGGTGTGTGACCGGTGTAGATTTAATCGTATAAAGCAGCCAGATAACCTTCTGATCTCATTATTAATGAAGCTGTTTTAATTGTATGTTTTTTTTTAATTCATTGTTTTCTGGATAGTGATTCAGGAAGCTATGGCTCGAACAGCTGGTAAACCACATTGTTGATCTATGTGTGTGTATTTTGGCATGTGGTGTGAGATAACTGTGCACACCGAGCTGTCAGTCAGCTTCACTGTGGTGAACAATGGGCGTCCTATGTAAGGTTTCACTTTGCATTGCAGTGTGGTTAGCTAATCTGGAAATGTCTGCTTTAGGTCAGAGCGGGCGGGGCGTACGCACCTGTACCTGCACAGGTTTTACAGTTTGTGCCAGAATGTAGGTGTGTTTCTGTTTGCCTTGGCAGCCCTCTCTGAAGTCAACAGGAGGAAAGAGATCATGCAGAGAAATGCTTCACAATAAAAAATGCTAAAAAAAAAAAAAAAGATGGTAAAAAAGTGTTTAAAGAGAGAAGCCTGGAGGAGTGAAGAAGAAAAGCATTAGCACCAGACATCAGCACCCAAAGCTCTGCCAAAATGGCTTTCAGTTCACAGGATGGATGAATAATTGAAGCTGTTGTGCAGAGTTAAGTTTTATCAAGACTCTTCCACCAGTATCCAGATTTCATATTGTGGCACTTTTGAACTTAACCTTGGTCAAAATTGGGCCTCTTTATAGCTGCTTTGTATGTGGAGAAGTACTCTTGTTACTTCTTGTTGAAATGCCATGATGAAGAGGTGCTACACTCGGCTGTTACTCTGAGGTGACAGTCGTGATGTTACTCTTAGGTGTACCGCAAGTTCAGGAGCTCAGCAGTGAGAGTAATGCGGGGGAACCTGAAGCAGTAGCATCTGTGCAGTTTTATTCTTTACAAATCAAAACAGCATCCCCACGGATGGAATGCTTTCAACTGGCTGCCATGTTTGTGTTTGCTGTTACTCACTGAGTCTGGCCGTGTGACTTTTTTTAGGCAAATTAACTCAGGCAACAAATGCATCTAACACAGCATAACGTTGGCCGCCGCCTCGCCCTTTGCACCAGATGAACCCTTACTGCAGGATAAATCGTCCCAACTCTGCCAAATTGCTTTTTTCCTGAAACTCTAATCATAATGAAGATTTTCCTAAGAGTTGGAATCTTTGATCTGCAGCTAATAAGATTCCTCTCATGGAAACGACTCTTATCAGGAAAGAAGTAGAAGAAAGCCGATGTCTGGTTTAAATTCTGTTTAACTTACTTTTCTTCGTTAGTTTGCATTTTGTAAGGAAAATATAAAATGTTATTAGCAGGCATGTTATTAGCCTGCTAATAACTATGTTATTAACTATGTTATTAGCAGTTTTGATGATAACTACATTATTTTAAAAGCGTACATCTACCTGCCATCATTTTATGCATCATCTCAGTTTCTCTTTAGTTTCTTTGTGTCGTTTCCTGCTTTTACAACACGCACCCACGCCTCCACATTCATGGTGTGTTAAATTTGAAGTCGAGAGTAGGAATTTCTGAGTTTCCAGTTGGGAATTTTCATCTGGAATGGCCCCCCTTAATCTGAAGTTCCGAGGCAAATACAATGCAGCATCATCATCACCCTGATTTCTACACTCGATTAGTTTTGGACTTGTTAGCCAAGCTTGCTTAATAGAATAGCTCATTTCAGCTGCTCCCTTATTCACAAAGGGGTCGCCACAGCAGGGAGCTCCACATGTTTGACGTGGCAGATTCTCACACTGGATGTGACACCCAAGTGGGTCTGTCTCTCCTCTGGGACTGAACCAGGTATCTTTCGCATGATAGAGATATGTGTAAACCATTACACTATAGAGCAGCTGTAGAGCTGCCAAAACAGTGTTTCCACCGTTTCCTCATACCCTTTCGAGCAAGGTTATGGTAGAACATCGTTAATACTTGTGCTGTGGCTCATTCTGTGGCCTTTTGTACAGGTAAATTGTGGGGGAAAAAACCCAAAACAACAAAAAAAAAATGGAAAGTTTATGACTAGAAAAAAGGGATAAAACATCCAATTAGAGGTAGGTTTGGAAAAGTAAAATAAAAGCCTTTTATTACTGATCATAACTACCTTTAGAAACCTGGATGTTTTATGCCTTTTGGTCATAATATTTCAATTTTTCTCATTGCCAAAGTTTGAATATTATCCTATAATTCTAGGCAAAAAACTGTGTTTCTTTAAATGTTATGATTTTTTTTAATAAACAAGAGTTTTTCTATTAAACAGGGCAATGCAGCAAATTAGTGTTTTCGCCCCTGCTGAGCCGTATGCTCATTAAAAATGCCCCTTCAGATGGTACATCGTTTCTGCTCTGGTGGTAACGGTGGAGGAGATGCTGTGTGGTGTGTTTGTTTGAGTTGTGTGTTTTTAGAGCTGGGTTATAAACCAGCAGTGATAATTTGCATAGCCAGATAAGCGATGGAGAAGGCATACAGACAGAGACACAAACACACATCTCTTTGTGCGAACTGTTTATAACTTTATGTTTAATGAGCTTTAATATGGTGATATCAGCACGTCGGTCTCCTGTCATTACAGCTGGAGGAAGTTTGCCCGTGTGCGCGGGATGCAAACAGAGGATCTACGATGAGCAGTACCTCCAGGCCCTTAACAATGACTGGCATACCGTCTGCTTCAGGTACTTTCAGCACAAACAGCAAACCACACTCAACATATAAACCCAGACTTTGAGTGCACACACGTCTTTAAGTCTCACTGAGTTTTTGGCCACTTGGGAACAACACTGAAATATCACAGTGCATCTTGCTTATTTATCCATCCTACAAGTCCATCCAGCTAGAGCAAATACAGGTCAAAAGTTCACTGGCGTTTAGCGCTGTTCATAGAGTCGACCTGAAGGGGAATTCTGCCTATCAATTAGCTGCTAAATGTTCCACTGTGTTCAACAGCCGGTTACCAAGTGTCTGCTGAATGGTATATTACTGTGATTAATATATCACTCATTATTACTGCTTTAAAGGACAGCGAAGGAGTGAGTGAAGTGAGTTAATGGTTGCACATATAAGGCATAAAAGTACCCTAGAAAATAAAATAAAAATACCAAATATTTGCTGTTTTCAGTGTTTAAAAGTCCTGTGAGTCCACAGTCCAGTGAAAACCCTTTCTTTCTTAAAATGCTGGTTCCACAGGAAAATAAAGGCTAAGAAGTAGCCGGATGTTGCTAATCATATCCACTGTCTGTCTGATCATCAGTTTACAGGGCTGAAGCATTCAGTGTGGGTTAAAGAGCCCGACAGCATGGCTTAGGCTTGAAAGGTTTCATCTGAACAAACCACAAGGCTTCTGGAATAATGTCCTTTGGGCATGTTTGGCTGTAATGTACAAACACCTCATAGCAGCAAACAGGCACGGTGGTGGAGGGTGATTATTTAGGCTTCTTTTCCAAGCATAGAATGTGGGCACCTATTAGTTATTAAGCTGATGATCAACTTCTCTGTACATCAAAGTATTCTAGAGTCAAATATGAGGCCATCCATCTGACAGCTAAATACTGACGCAAACTGCGTCGTGCAACTGGTCAGTGATTCCAAACACAGCAGCAAAGTCCAGACCGAACTGAAATGTTGTGGCGGGACCTTAAGAGAGCTGTGCAAAAAAAATGCTTGCAAACTTCAATGAACGGATGCAATGTTGTAAAGAAGTGTGGGTCAAAATTCCTCCACAGAGATGTGAGAGACTGATAAAGTTATTGCTACTAAAGGTGGTTTAATGAGCTAGTTAATCATGGGGAATATTTATTTCTCACAGGACTGCAGAGAGTCCCGTGAGAAACTTTATTTTTCACATGACTGTGCGATTAAAAAATGATCAGGTTTCAGGATGTTAGATAAAGCAGTTTATTCATATCACCTTGGGAAACTGTAATAAAGATATTAAATGGGAGAAATAGCTGGCAAGTTGTGTAACAAGTTTAGTTTTTTGTGGTTTCAATGTAGGCTTTGTACTGCAGCATTTCCTGGAATCGCTACTGTTACAGACTCGTTCCCAGGCATGTCTGTGCCTGCTTGTGTTTTCTTTCATTTCAAGGAGCTAAACGTTTTCGTGTTATTGCCCATAATCACATCTTGTTCCTTGTTTAATCTTTTCTTCACTGTAATGCTAACACAAGTATCCTCCTCCCACGACCTTTTCTAAGAAAATCTCCTTAAATCTGATCTGTATTTTTCTCACAAGTGTTTCCTTTTTGTGGGTGAAGGTAAAGGTAAAGTTTCAGATTTTGCAGGGTTTTCTTGTACTTTTAGTTTTTGATGAATTCTGTAACAGACATAACCTAAAGTAGTCCTGGCTGCAGACCTGCGTCAGACAAGTGATAATGTCGAAACCTTCACATGATGCAATAATGAAACTTTACAGGTGCGTAGCTGAGATCAAAATGAAAATTTGGTGTTTAAAGATGGGTGTGATCTAATTCACAAACACTGAGCAAAGACAGACATTGGCATTGTGGCTGTTGAGACATCTTCTCTAGTTTTGACCTGTAAAATTACAATGTCATGACACCTTCACAGTAAAGAAATTGCAAAAGATGCAGATACACATAGACACAAAGTCACTAGCGGTTTAAACAAGTCCTGACTGGCTTACAGTCAAATGTGTGCTTCTGAAAAATGACATTTAACAATCTGAGAGCTGAGTCAACTCTAACCCTAAGCCATTACATTTTGTAATTTTCCTCACTTATAAGTGTCTCCTTTAACATTTTGCTCACAACATATGCGTACTCGATTATTTTTATGTAGCTATTTTACCCATCGTGTATGAGAAAAGTGGAGATGGGTAATAATTCAGGTCCGTTTCCACTTCTCTTGTCTACGGTGTGCCACAAGGTTCTGTTTTGGGACCTTTATTGTTTCTTTTATATTTGTTCCCTCTTCAGTACTTTTCGAGCACTTTTAAAAACTTTTCCTATCATTGCTGTGCAGATAACATTCAGTTGTATCTCTCTTTTAAGCCACACAATATTTTTAAGCTACAGGCGCCATTGAAAGTTAGATGGTAGACCTTTTTCTCCAACTTAATGAAGAGAATACAGAAGTGCTTGTTTGTGCTCCTGACAGATTTAATGAAAACTTGGTCCTCTGGCTACATTTGCTACATTTTTTGTCAGGAACCTTGGGATGACCTTTGACTCTCCTTTCACCCTGGATGGTTACGTGAAATCTCTGGTTTGCTCCTGTTTTTTATCACTTAAGAAATACCCCCAAGCTGAGTTCCATTGCAACATGCTCTGACCTCATCACATCTGGATTTCATCATGGCTGCAAGACTTTTAACTATTTTTCTAAGTACTCACTTGTCGCACTGTTGTTAATTCAGTTCCATTAGCTTCAGAGTCCACTGGTTTTTGCTTTTGGAGCTCTGCGTGGACAAGCACCAGCAAACATCAGACAACTTTTACATCCATATGTCCCCAGTAGGCTTCTGAGGTCATGTGATCAAGACTTGCCATAACAGCTTTCTAATAAGCTGGTACTTTACCACATTACCTAAGCAGTTTCTGACGCGTGCTCCACAGCTGTGCGCTCAAAATACTCACAAGTCCAAACTTTGCCTTCGCCTCTTCATGCAATTCTTGTCCCAGTTGACTATCAGTTATGCAGCCTAACCTTACATTGTTAACTGTTGCATTTTTGACCTGAACGATTTAACCCCTTCCCCTTAAATCCCCTTAAATGCAGTAACCCAGCAGGTAACTGCCCCATAGTGTGCAAAAGACCAATAACAACAAAAACAGCATGTATAAATAAAACTTTATTTAATTCCTAAAAACATACAATACTTATAAAACATAAATATTGTCTTTAAGTTTGCCATATGAGTGCTGTTCTCTGTACTTTGACTTCATTACAGATAGTTACAGAAACGTTCAGACTTGACCTGTCTGAAAACCTGTTACGCAATTTTATTTACACAAACCAGAGCAACTCATAGAGGCACTCGCATACCTGAAGTTGCTCAAGACTTTTTCTCCTAATCAACCAAAGGGAGTCGTTCTTACTCCGATGAAGCATACGTTGGTTGAACTCTTGCGTCAAACCTAAAGCCACCCCCATATGAACATTTCTACAGTCCGTGGATTTGGAGAAATGAACAAGCAGGTTTTCGTTTCAGACTCAGATTCTGGTAACTTGCACTACACCATGTTGTGTGTGGGCAGAGAGACTGTGTGTGTCTCTGTGTGAAAGAAATCTATTAAAATTTTTGAATTTTAATTGATTTTCATGAGCAGAACTGATCCTATCCTGGTAGACAAAACACAGAAGTTTTTAACATTTCTGCAACTGAATATCAAATGTTGGAGCTTGCATTAGAGTCCAGATCCATCCATTCATTAAATAGATTTAATATTTAATAGGTCAGTCTTCTTCTGTATAAACAAGCTTCCAGCTATCACAAAAGACTTTATGGTCTGAAAGGAAAGCAAAGAGTGTTGTTCGTCTCCTGTTACTTTTCATCCTCTCTGTTAAATATCTTTCATTAGGAGCTCTTATGTTAAGACTGCTGCATGCTGTCCTAAGTTTAAAAGAAAGTTAAAGTGCAGGCGTCACTTAACATTCAGTCAATGCAGCCGCCTTGGGTCATGTGACACGAAGCTCGGAGCAGACAAATTAAGACGTAGTCGCAGATGTTTCAGATGCACTAATGGTGATCGATTCCTTCAGCAAGGCAGAGCCAAGGAAAAATGTGTTTTTATGAAATACCAGAAATAATCACGTAGATTTCTGGGAGGAATTTCCCTGTAGTAAACATATTAATTCTGTAGATTTCCTCCATCATTTCGCTACTCCTTTTAGTGGTCGCCACAGCGGCTCATCTGCCTCTATCTCACCCTATGCCTAAAATCCTCTGTCACACCAACCCTCTGTGTGTACTCCGTCGCTACATCCATTTAGCTTCTCTGTGGTCTTCCTCTTTTCTTCCTGCTCAGCAGCTCCATATTCAGCATCCATTGTTTAATATTTTCCTAATTAAACTAAACTGGATATAAACAGTCCAGGACTGTCACTTAGTTTCGCGAGAGGAGATTATTAACTTTAAAAGTGGGCTTATTTTTAAATGACTGTTTAGTTTTTTTTGATTAACAGGACACAAACGCTGTCGCTGCTTTTCTTACTGATGATCTTATGTAACGTTTCCTTCTCTTTCTCTCGTCTCTACTCATCTCACATCCTTCATGGAGATAACCTTGTTTGTGAGAAGCAGGAGAACAAACAGCCACTCGCTGAGGAGTCCTCCTGCTGTTTAAGCACTCAAAGCTTCACAAGTCAGCCTCCGTGCCTCTGATCACTATTACTTTATCTTGGGTTTTTTTTTAAATTTCATAATTTATTAAGAAAATAAAAAATAATCTGAGATTGAAAAGATGATTTCTGAGTGGGTTCTGACCAAGATAGAAAACAGCTCAGGCAAAACAGTGCATATAAACACATGCACACAATGGTTTACACATAGAAGTAAATTAAATGCATAAATAATGAAGTGTACTGACGTGAGGATTAAAAATGTCTTAACTAAAGCCAAAATAAGCACTGTAGGTCAAACAGGGTCAATGATGGTCACGTATAACAGATGTGACTACCAGATGTGACTTCCTCCAAATGTACTATAATTCATCCTCAGCTGTTTGAAAACCAGCTTTTCAAACTGCTGTATAAACGGAGTTTTTTTTTAGTGTGTTTTAGGGGTTTTTTTGTTCCACACTTTGTTATCCCCTTTCCCAACCACACTGCCTACATTACCCTGAATGCAACTCAGACACCGATGTATATTCACAGATTCGGGTGCGCTATCATAAAAAGTACAGACATGAAAACTACAATTCATCCAGTGCCCACTTGAGGCTGGCTGCAAGTGAGTCAATTCAAACAGACTCCCGTGGTCAGTTTTTACATCAATTTGTAATGTTTGTGTATTCTGAAGACAGATAATACGGCCTGCTGTTAGGAACAGGGCACCCTGAGATCTTTGCCCCATTTTTAGAAGTGAAAGTGAGGTACTTGGTAGTTCATCCACCTTTACTGTTTATGGATGCAGCATGCTAACCAACTTTGCTGTGATTGTGTCCGTGCTATAAGACTTTTTCCCAGTCTGTTGTAGCATACTCCTCAGACATTATACAAATGTGCTGGGCCACCGAAAGATTATATATACAGCAGCTGCTTGGCCATGGGAAACACATGCAATGAAACTCCCGGCACGCAGACCGTTGGTGAGGTGCATTGTACCCTTTACGTACTGTGTAACGTTATGCACCCTGCCACTTCATGATGGAGTTCCTAAAAGCTTACACTTTGCAGTAATACAAGTTAGAGTTGATCGCTCCATCTAGGATGGAAGGAGTTTCACAAAATGACTTGCAGAGGTGCCCTGCGACAGACTGGCGACCTGTCCAGGGTGTACCCTGCCTCTCGCCCTATGACAGCTGGGATAGGCTCCAGCGCCCCCCGCGACCCTGAAA
>NW_024582376.1:2367873-2467359 GCF_018398535.1 Haplochromis burtoni
TATTTAGCACTTTAGATAAAATCCGCTTCATTCACCCTGAAAAGGATAAGCGGAAGCGAATGGATGGATGGACTTGCAGAGGTGACGTCCTTTTAAGCAGTGCTTAATTTAAGGAGCTCTTTAGAACAAACAGTTCTTTCACAAATTTTTGTAAAGGCAGACCCCATGGCTACATGCTTCATTTTATACACCTGTGGCCGATAGCTGCCCACACACAGATAGAAACTGTGTTTAATATGGGGACTGGTAGACAAAGACAAAAACTTACTAATTCACCCATTCTTAGTATTTGAAATAAAGTTTGAGGGTCAATATAGCAAAAGGTCATTGGAGATATCCTGGAAAACCTAAAGTAATGGCAGGCATGGAGGTCCTGGTGGTTATGTCTTTCTTATAATGTCAGTCTGTGGATAATGCAGAGTCACCTGTCTTCGAACAGAGATGAGGAGCAGTTGAAAAGGTCACATTCTTCTAATACCACATTGTTTTTCCTTCATTTAAATTTTGATCAGTAAATTACTCAGATGATATCACCACATGTGTAGACATAAATTCTTTAAAAAGAGAATTTTAAAGGTTGAAGAATCTTCGGGGTTATACAGAAACAAATACTAATACAGAGCTGGTGCTGCTGCCTAAATCTGTTGGCCGAACGGTGTAGCTGTCATCAGTTGGATCGGCTTACATTCAAACACACTCGCAGTGCCTCCACTGGTCACAGGTGGCACAGTGCAGCTGTATCTCATCTACAGTGCAAAAAAATTTGCATGGAGACCTCTTCTTGGTCATTGTTAACGGGCATCACATGTAATCAAAAAGCCACATTTCACTGATTGTAGCTTTTAATAGTTGCACTGACTCAGCTTTATTGTCTATTGATTTTGACCAGCTGTAAAGGTAGTAAATGTCCAGCTGCGTTTTCGAGTCTTGCCTCTTTTCGTCAGTTCATCCGAGCTGGTCAGTGGGTTGGCTTGAAACTCAGCTCTGAGTGGGTCATTAATGATTTCCTCCTGGCCAGATATCTGAATGGGAAATCTGAGGAGGGCATCCTGGCGTAGGGTTGAGTCCACAATGGTTTGTGGTATCTATATGCACGGTGAGCACAGATAGGGAGTTACATCTGACTGAGAAGGGCTGCTGCAGGTTTCTGTGCATGCTTTTTCCACCCTGACTTTTAAAGTAAAAGCACTTTTACTTGTGTTATCTGCTGTCAAGAGCCTCGTGTAGCTGATTCAGACGTGAGCTCTGTGTCAGCTCCATCACACTTGTTTGAGGTGTCAGATATCAGCTTGTAGCTTTCAGCCCTTCTGCTCCTCCACCATGTAGTGATGCTACACACACCAGAACTGTTGAATTAACAGGAGAGAAGCTGTGTGTGTGATGGAGGTCTGTAAAAAGAGAGTTTTCCCCCTCAAGAGCACAAATGGATAGAAATTAGAACAGGATCTTCAGAGAGAAATGGATTTCCATGGTAAATGAAGGTTGAACATTGGTGGGAAAGTGAGGAGTGGGACAGGGACTTTCTGGAGCTTAAATCCTAACCCAAAAAAGAAGTTTTCCTCTGAAAACAGCAGGAGCTAGGCTTCATGGGAAATCGCAGTCAGGCTCTCAGTATGAACTGTTTTTTTTTCCATTTACATCAAAGCTGAACTGCAAAACAGAGACTCTTCAACATTAATGCATCCACAATATTTATTCATCTATACTGATCTGAAACTACCATTATGTTGATTTATTCAAACATGTTGGTTGTAATTTGTTACTCAGAGATGTGTGTTACAGGCTTTCTTTCTTAAATATGATCCACATGTTTGACTTTACGTCTGATGCCCATCCTGAAGCTAGCCTTCTCAATTATCTGGGCCTGTGGCCCCCTTGATCACCGTAAACAGACTGGCCATGACCTTTGACCTCACTTGCTGTACTTTCACGTTTTTCTGGCCTTTTTCAGCTTTATTTGATAGATACAGTGAAGAAAGGACAGGAAAGCAGGGGCAGATAAAGTCAAAGGGCTGTGGAGTCACATGTTGGGCCGGTCGCTTTCTTCCGTATGGCGTGTGGTCGCCTGATTAACGCACTGAGCTAAACCAGCACCCAATAAACAGTACTTTGATGAATAATAAAAACATTTATGGCGTTTTTAATGGCTTGTAGTTAAATTCTTGCTGCCCCGGCACTGAATAACCTTCACTAACGTTTCTCATTTTATCTTGTGGTGAGTTCACTAGTCCGACTAAAACATGCTGAACGTCTCAGTGCTTCATGATTTTTAATTATTCATTTATTCATTATATCTTAAAAGGACCATAACGAGTCAGAAGGCAGCGAGAGTCCCTTTGTAAATTTCATTGATTTGAAAACCTTAAATTTAGGAATTGAACAACTCCATGGAAAATTTGTGTGGATCGGGATCACTATGAAAGGAGTGCACCTCAAACTGCTGTGGCCTCTCTGATTTAGGGGATAGGATGGTTTCTGCTCTTCGTCTGACACGGCCATGTGTTTGTCTTGTAGTCTGATTCACCAGCTTACAGTAAAGCTAAATAATGACTTTTCTAATTTAGAATAAAAAATAAAACTGCTGTAAAATGAGTTCATTAAATCAGATAAAGCTGAACTGAAAATCAATATTTATTTTTCCCTCTGAACACTCGACTGCTGCTGCACTTTCTCTCCAGTGCGCTGCAGCCCCTTGCTGCTCGCAATAAAACCATTTCTGCTTGACAATCAATAAGCTTCTGCTTATTTAGCACTTTAGATAAAATCCGCTTCATTCATCCACCACATCTACACATGTGCACGTCTGATCACCTGCAGTGGGTTTTTTTCCCTGATGCTGATAGTGCACAAATGCTTATGTGTTTCCACACTGTGTTATCAACAAACATGGAGCTTTTTATGATGGTTTAAGGAAGGATGAGTATACTTTAAGTCTGCTGCTCTGCCTGCACTGTGGGGCTCACACATTTACGTCTCCATCTGTCCTGTACGCTTACTCACATCTGCAGGACAAACATTACAGCCCTCGACGAATTTTAAAAAGCGCTTGAGATCGTTTATTGGTGGCAGCGCTCTGCGATACTCATTGTGTCAGTGACAAAAAGCATGAAGAGGCTGCAGTGACTCAGCTGCTTTCACCTGCAGATGAACTCTGCCTGGTAACAGAAGCTCCAGAATGTGACGGAGACTCGACGTCAAGTAGTGGCAGGCTGAAAGGACAGAAAACTGCCTCAGGAAAACAAAGTCGTTTTAAATAAAGGTTTGTTAAAGATTAAACAAGGATTTGACTAACAGAAAATACTGTACATCCTTTCATATACAGGGCTTTGCAGAAATCTTGAACGGTCCCTCATTTTTTAATGTTTTTTCTTGCAAGTTAGACTTTCTTGTAATTTTTTAAAAGTGGTCTTGAGCAGTAGTTCTGCAGGCTTTCCAAAGGTCTTTCAGAGTTTTTCCATTGGAAATTGTCTACTTTTTAACTCATGTAAGTCCTGTCCTTGTACCTGAGCATTTTTAGAGGAATTTCCTTTTTGTTAAGCAACTTAACACTGATCATTCAAGCTTATAAAAGGCACCTCACTCAAGAATTAAGCAGTGTTGTGTCCACACATAAAAGGATACAACTTGGCAAAGAAGCTATTTTAAACTGTATCTTTAGACACATTGATACTGGCAGCCTGTGACAAAAACACAAGTTTGTTTCCATTCTTTTCTATTGAATCAGGTCATCTTGACCATGTCTCCAGGCCTAAAAGCATTTAGTTGCTGCCATGTGACTGGGTGACTACACATTTGTGTTAATGTCTTGATACATGATCAATCATCTGGGTAAGGAAATCCCAGAAAGCTGATTCTGTTCATCTAGACGTTGCGTTCTTAGTGGGAGTACAAAACCAGTTGTACCTAATAAAGTGAGTGCTGAGTGTATACTCACACAGAAATTTGATAAGGAATAAGACACAGGAAACGAGACAGGGCTGAACACAATCAATGAAGTGAAGACACAGAGGAAGCAAAAATGAAACAGGCCATCACAGAGAGCAAACTACAAAGTAAGACAAAGGATGCTAATCCTAGTCCAACCCGCTATAACAAGAAAACATGTAATAGACACGCCGGTCCCCTGTGTCCATTGTACACGCATGCAGAATTTGCAGTAAGCTACAGTAACAGCAGTGGGAGCTATTTTATTTCACCCCAACATGAAAATAATCACAAGTGGGTGTTTGAACAGACATTATTAAGACATTTACACTTATACACATATTAGCCCCCTAGCTTAATCGTTTCCGGCCCTAGAATTTACTTAAACCGTTTTTTGCTCACTACAGACTTTGTATCTCCCCCTGCTGGTAATGCAGTTTTTGCCTAGCCTCAGTACAAAGTATGGGCAAGGAAGCACCCAGGGATAAAGGGGGGAGGGCAATGACAACAATCTTAAAATACTAGACACCTGAGGCCTGTAACTATGAAGCAATATTTAATGAAGTTACCCAGGTAACTAGAATTAATCCTGGGTTTTGATCATGTTAATGTGGGTTGTTTCTCACTGTGGTATTTTGCCATGGTAGCTCATGCTGCTGTAGAGCATTTCTGAAAGATCCCTGAGACTTTGGTGCATGGTGAGTAGGGAGAGTTTACATTTTTTTAGTACTATTCAAAGTTTTTGTGTTTCCCCTGAATCTTGTTATATGTAACCATTTCCATCCATCCATCCATCTTCATCCGCTTTGTCCGGGGCCGGGTCGCGGGGGCAGCAGCCTAAGCAAAGAGGCCCAGACCTCCCTCTCCCCAGCCACCTCCTCCAGCTTGTCCGGGGGAAACCAAGGCGTTCCCAGGCCAGCCGAGAGATATAATCTCTCCAGCGTGTCCTGGGTCTGCCCCGGGGCCTCCTCCCGGTGGGACATGCCTGGAACACCTCACCCAGGAGGCGCCCAGGGGGCATCCTTGTCAGATGCCCGAACCACCTCAGCTGGCTCCTTTCGATGTGGAGCAGCAGCTGCTCTACTCTGAGCCCCTCCCGGATGGCCGAACTTCTCACCCTATCTCTAAGGGAGAGGCCAGCCACCCTTCGGAGGAAGCTCATTTCTGCCGCTTGTATCCGCGATCTCGTTCTTTCGGTCACTACCCACAGCTCGTGGCCATAGGTGAGGGTAGGGACGTAGATCGACCGGTAAATTGAGAGCTTCGCTTTTACACTCAGCTCCCTCTTCACCACGACGGACCGGTGCAGCGTCCGCATTACTGCAGCTGCAGCCCCAATCCGTCTGTCGATCTCCGGCTCCCTTCTCCCATCACTCGCGAACAAGACCCCGAGATACTTGAACTCCTCCACTTGGGGCAGGAACTCATCCCCGACCCGGAGTGGGCACTCCACCCTTTTCCGGCTGAGAACCATGGCCTCAGATTTGGAGGTGCTGATCCTCATTCCCGCTGCTTCACACTCGGCTGCGAACCGTTCCAGTGCGAGCTGGAGGCCCTCACCCGATGAAGCCAACAGAACCACATCATCTGCAAAAATCAGAGATGAGATTCTGAGGCCACCAAAGCGAAAGCCCTCCGCCACTTGGCTGCGCCTAGAAATCCTGTCCATAAAAATTATGAACAGAACCGGAGACAAAGGGCAGCCCTGGCGAAGCCCATCACCCACCGGGAACGAGTCCGACTTATTGCCGGCAATGCGAACCAAGCTCTTGCAACGGTTGTATAGGGATCGAATGGCCCGTAGCAATGGGCCAGACACCCCATATTCCCGCAACACCTCCCACAGGACACCCCGAGGGACACGGTCGAATGCCTTCTCCAAGTCCACAAAACACATGTAGACTGGTTGGGCAAACTCCCATGCACCCTCAAGTATCCTGGAGAGGATAAAGAGCTGGTCCAGTGTTCCGCGACCAGGACGAAAACCGCATTGTTCCTCCTGTATCCGAGGTTCGACTAACGGACGAACTCTCCTTTCCAGCACCCTGGCATAGACTTTCCCAGGGAGGCTGAGGAGTGTGATCCCCCTGTAGTTGGAACACACCCTCCGGTCCCCCTTCTTAAAGATGGGGACCACCACCCCGGTCTGCCAGTCCACAGGTACTGCCCCTGATCTCCACGCAACATTGCAGAGGCGTGTCAACCAGGACAGCCCTACAACGTCCAGAGCCTTCAGGAACTCGGGGCGGACCTCATCAACACCAGGGGCTCTGCCACCAAGGAGTTGTTTAACTGCCTCAGTGACCTCGCCCCCGAAATTGGCGGGTCATTCCCCTCATCCCCAGACTCTGCTTCCTCCTCGGAAGACGTGTCAGTGGGATTAAGGAGGTCCTCGAAGTATTCCTTCCACCGCCTGACAATTTTCTCAGTCGACGTCAGCAGCGCTCCGCCAGCACTATACACAGTGCAGGTAGAGCACCGCTTTCCCCTCCTGAGACGCTGACGGTTTGCCAGAATCTCTTCGAGGCAGTCCGAAAGTCTTTTTCCATGGCCTCTCCGAACTCCTCCCACACCCGAGTTTTTGCTTCAGCCACTGCCCGAGCCGCATTCCGCTTGGCCTGTCGATACCTGTCGGCTGCCTCCGGAGTCCCACAGGCTAACCAAGCCCGATAGGACTCCTTCTTCAGCCTGGTGGCTCCCTTCACCTCTGGTGTCCACCATTTGGTTCGGGGATTACCACCACGGCAGGCACCACCACCTTGCGGCCGCAGCTCAATGCAGCAGCTTCAGATGCATGGCGCATGGCATTGGTACGTGAAGCTGATCTCCCTGAAGAGATTATTTACTCGCCCTTTGAATCGCTACCTTATCGTGGTGGAGGGGTTTGTGTGTCCCAGGGACCCAGGGGCTTTGTTGTCTGGGGGCTTTTGCCCCTGGAGGGTCTCCCATGGCAAATTGGTCCTGGGTGAGGGACCAGACAAAGAGCATTCAGAAGACCCTTATGAAAAAACATTGAGGGAACAGTTTACCCTGCCCGGGATAGGGTTACCGGGGCCCCGCCCTGGAGCCAGGCCCGGGGAGGGTGCCCGAGGGGAGCGTCTGGTGGCCGGGCCTTAGTCCATGGGGCCCGGCCGGGCACAGCCCGAAGAGGAGACATGGGCCCATCCTCCCGCAGGCCCACCACCCGCAGGAGGCGCCATAGGGGTCGGGTGATTGTGTGTCGGGTGGCGGCCAGGAGCGGAGGCCCTGGCGGACTGACCCCCGGCTGCCAAGACTGTAACCATTTCATTTTTGAAATTAATTTTTTGAAAGCAATAATATGATGATCCCAAAACAGAGCAGTTATCGGTACTTATTGATCCCATATCAACTTCACACATAGTCGAAGCCTTTGTTTGATTTTTTTTCCTTACACCACCGAGGCTGCGATTTAAAGAATAAAAACTGAAATTGTCTTTTAAACCCTAATTTAAAGAAACACTTGATGATAATCCATCGGATTATCTCATGTGTTAATGACAGAGTTGTTGGACTGACAGTCAGCATTTTTGCCCGCTATCTTTCCTGGCTTCAGATAAGCTAAACTGTCTTAATGTAGCCGCTTTTTGACAGCCTCATTGGACAAAGCACTTAAAGTGCACACATGTTCATTCAGTGCTTTAAATATATGGTGCTCTTTCTTTCATGTTGCTGCTTTCGGTCAACCTGTTTAACCTATTAATATTGGAATAATAGTTTCATTTTCCTTTGTGAAATCAGCTGCTCTGCTGGCATCACCCCCGCTTCCATGTGAACATGCAGGGGAAACCCTGGGTTAACATACAGAGCAGATAACCAATTACTGGATTGCTAATCTTAGGGTGAGTGACTCCAGATAACAGAAATATACCCCAGGTATGCTGAACTCACAGACCTCAGAAAACACAATGACAACTAACCCCCAGAAAAATCTCATTAAAATACTAATACTATAAAATATTGAGGAGATTAGAGCAGTAATCCTAATCCTAAATAACAAAACAGAAAACTGAAACAGAAACTGAAACTTGAATAATTCTCTAAGTGTTCAAAACCACAACAAATCACACAAAAGCTCTTTTACTGGAATCAATAAAAAACTGAGAAAATGAAACCAAACAGAAAACACTTCCCAAAATAACACTGAAACTCCAAAAATCCCAAACATGCACAATAATTCTGTCAAACAAATGAAATGTGTGGAAAAATATAGCAGCAGAAAAGTAAAACTTGAAGCGCGAGTGTTGCGAACTTCTTTTGCAAGTAAATTACTTCACTAAATCTTTAACATGTAAGCTTATTAGCTGCCTCTAAAGTGCTGATGGAGCTCTAACTTATGGGGGCTTGTTTACGCTGCTGAATATATATACTTTTTTTTATACTATTTTACTATTTTTATATTTTTTCCTCAAAATTTGGGGTTATGTCAAAATTCTGACTTACTCAGAGGGTTTAATCAAAATTATTATTAGACATAATAAAAACATATGACTTATGGATGCGGTGGGGGGGTCTGTGGCAGACACAAGCTTCATTCATCAGGGCTTCCACAATGAGGGGCTGACCAGTGAGCAAGCGGTAACTAAACTTTCAAAATAAGAGCATGGCAATTGTTTCCTTGAAAACAAATGAATAAAAAAACGCTAACCTGCTTCTGTTTCCTGCAGGAACAGTAATTTGTTAACATGATTATGTGCTGAAGGTAATTTGATGTGTGGACTAACTGTGACTGATTCTATTTCTGAACTATCTCAAACATATGTTGATTGGCTGATATCAGCTTATCACTAAAGACTCTGCTGTCTGACTGGTTTGAATGTGGTTACTGTGGAAGCTTGTCTCCACCGCTCAGCCAGCGTAAGTCAAAACTTTAGGTTATTATCTCAAATTTGGAGTTAGTTACCTCAAACATTTGGACTCCAAACTTATGGGAAAATATCTCCAAATAAAAGAAATAAAATTGAAATTTTAAGTTGCTAAATGAAAATTTTGAGACGATGACCTGAAATTTTGAATTGGGTGGCATTTTTTCCCTCCTTTTTCTGGGTTAGAAACTAGCTTCAACGGGTTGCTGATTTCTCTGTGAGTAAGGTTACACCTTGCTCAGGAGCTGCTTCCTCTCTTCACCTCACCCCATCCTTCATAAAACGAAGCTCTCTGGTGCTCCTGTGAAGAGGTTGGTAAATCTAATAGTTTGAGAGGCCGTGGAAGGGTTTAATAGATGATGGATAAGAGGAAAATTTCATTTGCTCCGCCACAGCCTTTAAATGTATTGACGAGTGCAGGAAATTTGCCTCATGAAGTTTAAACAGAAGAAATGAGCTGCTGCGAGGAAGGCAGGGCCGCTGTGGGCAAAGCCTCTGCTGTCACAGGGTCGAGTCTCCCAGAGGACGAGAACAGGAAGTGGCTGATAAAGAAGTGTGACCCTCTCTGTACACAGCTGCACTCAGAGAGGAAGCAGAGGAAGGGAGAGACACTGACGCTTGTGACAGCGAGGCCGTGAAGCCGGGCGAGCTTAGTGAGTCAAACATCAGAGCTGCTGACATGAGTCTGTCTTCGGACTGTCTAAACAACGCCTTTGCTCCCTCGGGTGACATGTCAGCAAAGAAGCAACGCAGCAGGCAGCCCAGAATGTGAGTGCACCCATCAGTCTATGTTTATAGATGATAACAATGATGTTTGAGCTGCTGAGAGCGAAACAGAACTTTAGCTTGGATGTAAGTCGTGCTCCGAGCTTATTCGAAAACTCTTGTTTAGTCCAAAGTACTAAACAAGTGTAGAACTTTTTGTGGACTTTTTGTTCTGGCTGTCTTTTTGTTGGTCTTATTTGATAGTGTTGCAGTTTTTAAAACTTTATTTAACCCTATTTACCTTGACAAACCATTATTTTCCAAGCTGATGAAGTGTTTAAAGTATAAAATATATAAAAACTGTTTAAAGGAGGATGTTTCTGTTGGACTAACTGTTCAAAAGTGTACGCGACCATCGTCAAAACTCAAAATCTTCATTTTCACATTATAAATCATTTAAAAAATAATTAAATGATTAGACTAATTAACAGGAACAGATTAATGAAAAATGTATTTGCTTAATTCTGTCAAAAAAGTTGGACTAAGAATTGAGTTTATGGCTAAATTTGTCCTAAAAAGTAACTTGTAACTAGTTATTATTTTCACTATGGATTTATTTACTGGTAATATATTAGTGACTTATTAATATTCTCATCTTTATATATATTTTTTTCTTGGTGCAGCTCAAAACCCAATTAATTATTAGACAAAAAAAGGCAGTAAACTAACCCCAAAGAGAAAGTGTGGTGGTTGGTTAGGAGTGTCTTTCACTTTCTCTGTGCTGGCATGAAAAGCAGCACTAAGTGTATTCTGATATGCATGAACTATGTTCCTTGTATATATTCTGACCAACAGTCTTTAGGAATGCACTTGAGGGTGATGCAGTAACTGAAATTAACTCGTTTCTCTTAAATGATCTCTCACTTCTCCAAAGTGTCGGCACACGTCAGTCCTCGGTGTCGTTCACACTTCCGTCTCTCTGGATGCAAAAGCCCCTGAACTTCCTGACTTCCCTCTTTTAAAAGTGCCACCATGAATCAAACGCTGCTGTCCCACATGTGACTGACACCGCGGGCTCAACGTCGTTGTTTTTTTTATCGGATAGACGTGCTTACGTCACCACCCTCGAGCAAAGTCGTGTGTTTTTTGTGAGTCACGTACTAGATGAGAATGCACTTTCTGGGCTTAGCACATTTATTTATTTTTTGGCTGTTTGTGTCTTAGAAGATAATGTAAGCATTATCCAGAACAACCAGGCACTCTGATGGGACACTCAGTCCTCTCATTAACAACAGAGATGACGGTGGGATGCGTCTGAGCCCTAAAACGCTGGTCAAACTGGGAAAATAAAGTCAGTTTCAATGGTTGTATATTTAATTTTATGATTAGTTTTTCTCTGTGAAAGAATTAACTATTATACTTACTCCGATGCTCTGTTCTGTTAAGTCTGTTTTCGTATTTTTTTCACCGTGTTTGCTTCTCTAACAAAGACGTTTGGTGATGCAACTTATTTTTTGTCAAGTTTTTCTTCCAATATTTACTCAAATTGTATTGACTTCCTCTTTTGAGGAAATAGAAAGTCATTACTTGTTTCCTCTTTTACGAACTTGAGACTATCACAGGAAGTTCTTAGGTGTTAATGTGGTAGTTCTGCAGGATATTGGACAACATTTAACATTTCCTGTGTTGTTTAATGGCCGCAATTGTAGCTTTTGAAAATCTAGAAAAACATCATATGAGTCTCCTTCCTCTGCCTGCACCTCGTCAAATTCATATCTGGAGTTCATGCCGGCTGATAATATTTGCAGGGAGGAAAAAGTCGTCCTGTGTGACGGGTGTATTTTTATTAATCGCCTTTTTCCCAGCTCTAACCTTTGGCACTCGCTCCTGTGCTTTAATCACACTTTAAAAATTCAATTTTGTTCTGTTTGGAGGAGATGGAGTCCAGACTTAAACCCTGAATGGGATTAAAAAAGATGAAGAATATTAAAGTCCACATTTTGTCACCGTTGAAAGAGTCCTGCCGGTTTCATATCTGACCTTCATCATTTTACAGGGACAAAAAATAAGCTAAGCTAAGCTCACAAGAATAACGATGTTCTAGTTTTGCAGCATGATTGTGTTGAGAACAGCCCATTAATAGTTCAGCATGTAGATTCGTTTGAAAGCCAAAAAACTTCACATCCTACACTTCAAATATTTTAGCAGCTGTTAACAGGAGTGTAAAAAACAATAGGGCCCAAACTAAAGTTGACCTAAATGTCCGGGCAGTAGCAGCATTGTTTTGTTTTTTCCTCCTAACAAAAATCATTTTCTTTCAACTTTCAACTCTCACCCGCCTGTCCACACCCACCTGTGATGCCTTACCCACACTACCGTCTGTTGGGGGGGAAATAAAACTGCCATGTGACGCAGTAGAGGACTCTCTGACACCAAACCAGAAACAACGACACGATTATGGGATTAATGAGTCCAGAAACAGATCTATAAAATTCCTCTACTGACACATCCATGATTCATTTTTTTCTTTTTTGTATCATTTTATTTTTATGAAACAAACAAAAACACAACTGTAACAATAAAGTCACATACATCATAGACAAAGACGAGACAAACAAGTAAATCCTTTTAAATGAAGTGTGCATGTGCTGGTAACTGTATGTTTACTCTGCTTGAGTCTCATAATGTATGATTAGAAGGGGGAGCCAAGAAGGGCACACTTCAGGTTCAGTAAAGTGGAGCAGCATCAGTAACTGGGTTGATTCTGTCTCAGTTTATCAAGTTTAAAATATTCCAGGGGAAAGATACACCTTCTATAAGGAATTATGCAAAATTTCAGGTCCCTATTGTCCTAATATAGCTTTCTAAATTATACATTGAGTTGGTTTATCATTATTATTATTATTATTAATATTAATATAGTTATATGTTCTTTAAAATTGTCTAAATCAGGTGAATTGCTTCACAGACAGTTTGAAACCAGAAAAACACATTTAACTTCAGTGTGATACTTTCCTGGTATGACACCATGTACCAAATCTAAATCTGCTTATGTTTAAGGCTGGTTAAACGAGAGAGAATGTCCTCACTATGTGCTTTTGTTTATGAGAAGCTGTAAACAAAACATTAGTCGCCTACCTGCAAATTTGTGGTTTCTGCAGGCCTCCAAATCTGCAAACATTCAAATATGTTCCATGCAACAAGCCTGAGAGTAGGGCTGGGCGATATGACCCAAAATTCATATCTCGATATTTTTTAGCTGGATGGCGATATAAGATATATATCTCGATATATTTTTTTAAGCCATAAAGTAAGAACAAAAAGAGAGTTCTTAGTCAAAGCTGTGTCCCAGATGTCACACAGGCACTTTTATTAACATACAGCACAGATGTACATGAAAAATTACTCAAAATGTAATTATGAGCATTCATTAAATAATAATGCTCCATAAATAAAAGAAAACAAGGTTGTTTTTGTGCTAAACAAAGAGCTCACAATTGTGCAGTCAAAATGTAAACTAAAAGACGCTGAGCGTAATAACAAAGACAGACAGATTTCACAGCTGCTCTGTTCCCAAGTTTTACTGTGTGACTGATAGCCTGGAGTTTGAAATCTGCTTCATAACCACGTCTCTTACAGGTGCCATTTATGGTCCTTATACACACACAATACGGTAATATTACGTTGATGCACAGTACGTATCACTCCGCGAAGCTCCTCGGTAGCCGTAATGCGCCGACAATCTATCAAGCGGTGCAGCTCCGTAGCTTACCAAAGTCGTACTCAAACATTTTTGACAGATTGCTGAGCGCCGTGTACCACATAAAATCGGTTCGCGGCCATCAAGCACAACCAGAATTCATACATAAGGCGCGCTATCAACTTTTGAGAGAATGAAAGGATTTTAGGGTTAGCGCTGTTAGCTCGTTAGCGCGGTTAGCTCGTTAGCATGTTTAGCTCGTTAGCACGTTGACGCCGTCCAGCCCCACGCATGGGGCGATGCGCAGTAACTCGTTAACGGAGATTTGCCGTGTCCATCTTGTCGCTGCCTGCACGTGAAGCGATGGGGGAGGAGGGGGAGTTGTCTTCAGTGAAGGCGAGGCGGAGTAACGTTGCGTAGAGACAAAAGTGGACGAAAGAGAGGCAAACTTGCGGCTCCACAACTATAATTATAACGTAACATAGACTATATCGATATAAAGGATATTGTCACATCTTATATCTCGTATAAAAATATATCGATATGTTTTAAAAACTCGATATATCGCCCAGCTCTACCTGAGAGTCCACATTCACAGAGCCATGGTACCAGATATTTGCCCTAAAAGATTAGCAGTGGAGAACTAGCTAATGATTTTTTCTACATGTGCAAAGTCCTCCAAATTTTAAAGTGGCATCTCAGTTAAACCCATGCTAGAAAAATGCATTTTGAGAACAAAATTGATAAGAATTTTGCATAAATCCTATTAAAAGTCTTTGTGTTTTTTTTAATAGTGGTCCATGCAGTTGTTGATAATTCAGCAAAATAGTCTGGTGTGTGACTCACCTGTCCAACCACATAACCTCATACTTTGAGCTCATAGCATTGGTTCTCATGATTAATGCTAACAGTAAGTGTCCGGATAAAGCTTTTGTAGTGAGGTACTGTTATAACCACTGAACAATTCACTGGTTTCATTTCATGTGTTAGTGTTTAAGCTTGGAGTTGGTCTGTAAAAGAAACCTGCTACTGAATGAGACCTACTAAACAGCTCTCCCAAAGCTCCCAGATACCTTTTATCATCTTCCTCGATGGAACAAGTGAGACGGCCAGCGAGCCGACTGCACTGACAATCGGTCAGTCTACATGGCTTAGCAGTCACAAAGGAAACTGCTGCCGTGCACTCCATTCACTCACAGTCTGCCAGAGCTCCTGTTTACCAGCTGAATAGACCGCCGGGCCTGGAATAAAGAGTCTCTCCCACGGGCTGAAACACTTGTTCAGCAGAGTTGAGCCTCAGGAGGATGTCATTATATTTACTGTTTAAAATGCACAGCCCGCTCTCCTTGGCTGGTTCTCAATTCCTTAAGAGTAGCAGAAAACATGAGGGGTCAGCGTGAGTGTGGATGCTGCTGAGTCTGCCAAGGTCAGGGGAGCGGGGTGAAGCCTGATTGGCTGCGCTGATTTCCTGGTACCACCCAATAGAGTGAGACTGAAGGTGAGCAGAAGGTGATGAGGTAATGCCTGGTTTTTTATGAGAGAGGGTGACATCATCGTTGTTGCATTTTGTGTTGCCGTGGAGAAGGAGGAAGGGGGAACCAGGCAGGGGGAGGGTGATGAAGAGGGGGCGCGTGGGAATGGGCCTGATGAATGTGTCTGTGCTGTGTGTTAATGTGTAAAGGCTGACTGAATCAAAGAGTCCAGCTCAGACAGAAAAAAGTCCTCATAGTCAGAGTTTTAACGCACATGATCCTTTTATGTCACTGACATGTTGGACATCCTCCTTTCCTTCCTGGGAAAATATCAGGAGTGGAAATTTGGCTCCAGACCAGCAATCTAATCTATTTATGTCTCCTTTGAGGGGCGTCCCCCAGACAGTCGTTTCCTCAGCTTGACTTTCCCCCCTGTGTGTGCATGTATGTGCGTGTGAGACCACCCCTCCGTCTCAGTGCTCCTTTCTCTTTTGCCTGAGGTTGATTTGAGCCTATCCTCCACACACAGTAACAACAGCTGAGTGCTCACTCTGGGGTTTTTGCACAGTAGGCAAATTTGTTTCTATCACCGTCAAATATCATACACGTTTGATGTCCGTTGACTAATTCTTCTAGATTTTTCTGGGCAGACGGGCAGACCTGTTTATTGGCTTATTGATCATAGGTACTCTCAGCATTTCATCTGTCTTTGCAGATAGAAGGAAGATGGATGTCCTGAGCTTGACTCGGATGATGGAAGATTTAATAATTGATGAAGAGATGCTTGTGTGTGCTGGTACGCGCGTACGTGTTTGGGAGGTGCAGCAGTCCTATACACACATACTGTTTCCTTTTGAGCCCTCCCGTTTCCTGTAGCCACCTCAGCCTTCACCTCATTCAATGACCTGTGGTTATATGTACACACCCACACACAAAGACACATCACAAAATGCTGACCAGGACCGGGTGGGCGGCGGTGTTTGTGTGGGAGACTTGTTTGCTTTTACTTCACTGCGAGGCGTTCGAGTCATCAGAGAATAAAATCTAAGACATGTTTTCACATACTAGCAAGTTAGCTCAAACTGAGGCGATAGTACTTGCATATATTTAGAATATGTAATATGGGAATTTATTGGTGTATATTTTAGTAAAGAAAAAATACAGGCAACATATCCAAAACTGTGCCGTTCCAGCTTCACAAATGCAGCCCTTTCTTTCTTATCTCACGTTGTATTCAGTGATGGTGAGCTGAGAAGACTGGTTCAGTATGTCAGGCTAGTCTATGGGCAGTTAAATGGCATTTTATAAACTTTTTTAAATTAAGCCTTTAAAAAAATCTTGAGGTTACTTACTACTTTAAACCTGATGTCTACTTTGATTACATGTGGGAGAAAATAATTGTAATCTTGCTTCCTTTTGTATTTGCTACAGTGCAGATTTATATTTACGAGCACAAAGCTCCGCATGTCAGTTCAGCCTCGCCATGACAGCTGAAATAATGTGGACATTTATCCCCAATAAATTATTCATTGTCTGTCTGCGCGTCTGCTGTGTATTCCTGATTGACGCAAACCTGTAGAAGTGCAGGAAATTCTTCTCGCTGTTGAATTATCCTGTCTTTTTGAGATTAATTTCTTCCTTTAGTATGAGAAGTGTTAAAATTTTCCAGAGCCCAAGTGAATGTGTTTAAGTGTCCTGCTAAGCAGTCCAGAACCCAAAGATACTCCTTTTTTAAATTTTGCTGTGAGATGAGCAATGTATTCTCACAACCTGCAAACACGAAATAGTTTTTCAATAGTGCACTTTCCTTGACAAGCAACTTAAACAACAGATAAATCTAAATATTTGTGGATCAATTTCCCTGCAAATTGGCTAATTGACAAGAAAACTAATTAAAATAAACTATTTTAACTAATTTACTAACTAATCATTGCAAATCTGATTAAAACGGACTGTTCAAAAACTCCCAATATAGACACAGACTTAATTTAATTCAACGCTGGGTAGATTCACTTCACCGCACAAGAAAAAAATCCAAAAATCCAATGATTGGTCTGTTTGTAGTTTAATCACTGCTAATTAAAAAAGCAACTTTAATTCGTTTATCCTTTCAAATTTCATGTAACATTGATATTTTCATTTTAATATAACGGAAAATATGATGATTAATGAAGTTTGATCAACTTAATTATTCTAATTTTACTTCAAAGCCACATAAATAAATACAATGTGGTCTGTTTACATGTTGAAATGTACTGTGTGTTATTTCAGATGAGATGTGTTCGGTCACATCTGTGTCGTCTTGTCTCATTCATTGTGTTTACATTTCCAATTGAGTCTGTCAGAAGATACATGTCTCTCCATTCATTCATTCATTCATTCATACCAGCTGGACAAGCTAATCACATTAGGTATCGACCCGGGTCAGGCTGTCACTGTGACGAACAGATGAAGAGTCATTCACAAACATATTACATCATAGAGCTGTCCAATGAGATCATCTGATCCATCACTGATAGCGTTTCAGCACATTTAGCAGCATGTTAGTCCTACATGCACATTTATGGATATGTCGTGTATCAGAATGGAAACATTTTATATAAATGCACTGATTCAAGCTTCTTTTTTTATCTAGCCAATTTGGCCATTAAATGAAAAATGCAAAAGGAAGAGTCTTCTCAAATCCAATGTTGTAGTTTTGTTTTCTTGGATATTTCATAATAACCATAAAACACATTTGCAGTGTGCATCAGAAAGAACAGAATGAATTGAAATAACCTCAGAAGTTTGATTTTGGAGTTTCGCACATTTTGTCAACAACTTCATTCCTTTCTTTTTCTTGTTTAACCAAACCAGCCCATTTTTCTATTAACATAGCTCAATACTGCAATCGTAAACAATGTTTCCACACAGTTATAAGAGATATTTGTCAATCCAGTGAAGATTCATGTTTGTTGAGCTTGACTAAAACCTTAAAAAACTTACAAAATACAGAATTCAAAAAACTAATTTATTCTAACATTTCAATATTAAGACTGTTCTCTGACCAGAAAGAAGTGGTCAGGGTTAACCTGTCATAGACCTGGACACAGCTTACAGATCTTAAAAAAATGAGACTTAAGCCTGCATTCTTCATAATGGGCAGCAGGGGGCGAGTCATCTATCTGTCTGCCCATATTCACTCACTGGCCACATTAGGTACACCTTGCTAGTACTGATCTAGACTCCTTTTTTCCTTCAGAGCTTCCTTAATTATTAATGGCAACAAGGTGTTGGAAACATTCTCCTGAGATTTTTGTCTGTACTGACAAATCTGCAGCACAAATGTGCTCTATTGGATTGAGATCTGATGACTGTGGAGGTCATTTGAGTACAGTGGCCTCATTGTCATGTTCAAGAAATAAGTTTGAGATGATTTGAGCTTTAAGACATGGCGTGTTATCATGCTGAAAGCAGCCATCAGAAGAGCCTTGCACTGTGATCATACAGTCTGGACATGGTAGGCTGTAGCATTTAAATGATGCTCATTTGGTACCAAGAGACCCAAAGTGTGCCAAGAATATATCCCCCACATCGTCACACTGTCACCACCATCCTGAATCATTTATACAAGTCAGGATGGATCCATGGTTTCATGCTGTTTACACCAAATGCTGACCTTACCATCTGAATGTAGCAGCAGAAACCGAGACTCATCAGACCAGGCAAAGCTTTCAATCTGTAGTGGCTGCTATTCGGCTGCTATAGTCTATGTTGTGTAAAACTTAAAGATAGAAGATTTTGTCCGAGCACAAATGCCTCAACAGACACTGAGTAACACGTGATGGCACTTGGATAGAGAGCAGATGTTTGTGGAGGAAGGTGAGGTGAGAGGCAGGGTAAAAAAACTGCCTCCTTTTGACCTGGAAAAGGAATGTATTCCTCTTTCAGATACTTTCAGCTAATTCCACCAGGGATCCGAGCAGGAGGGGGGGAACAGTTGCAGATTTACTCACTCCTCTCCTTTAATCTCAGCTCTTCTGTCATTGGTTGTTTCCTCCCCTCTGAGATCCAGCTGGCATTCATTGTGTCTAAAATCTGCTCTGCCCCCTCTCATTGGTCTGCATGTGCATTTCTTTACCCCTGCCCCTTTTCTAGTGTTTGTCAGGCCATTGTAACTTAGATTAAGTGAACCATCAGCACTGCTTGTATTACAGTAAAATATATATTGTTTTATTTTAATTTTTCCCCTACAGTGAGGAGTTGTCAGAGCTCAGCAGGGTATGAGAAACTGTTAAGCTCTCTACTAGTTAGATTTTTGGAGCATCATAGCAGAACGGGCAGAGGCTCTAACTGAGTCTTTCACACTGATAATCCTCTTACACGTCAATGCCACCACACCCCCAAACACAATCACACAAAAACACCAAAAGAGAGCCAACAAATACACATTAACACACTTTTTTTTTTTATTGTGGTGGGGCTTTTTTTCCCCTCCATGGGAGTCTTGGGTTGTAATTCAGCTTTGCTGCATGTCTGCTTTACCTCAGAGATAAGATTTTTGTGCTGAAGGCAGAAATTTTGCAATCTCCTCCTGGGAGGCACTAATGTATTCACTCATATCTTTAATACGCTGCTACCCCTCAGGACTACATGGAGACAAATTTCAGAAAGTAGCAGACCCACTGAGCTTTACAATGACTCCTAGAATTGCATGCGTCCCACCCAGGTATGACTTTGCCTCAGCAGGACCTCTCAGGATGTGTACGTGTGAAGTGATAGACAGTTATTGAGGGGCAGAGAGCCAAGACAGCCGAGTAGCTCCTGGCTCGACACTGCGGACGTCTTCCGAAAGCCTTGACCCACTTCAAAGTCTCCTCCTCCCCCCTGCTCACCCAGACGCGCTGCATACTGAAGCAGCTCTGCCACAATCTGCTGAGCTGCAGTGAAGCTCTGCATGCGGACACTGGGGAGACTGAGTGTGTCTGTCTAATAAATAAATTGCATGTGTGTCAGTATGTGCTGCAAGGTCATGTGTTTGTACACAGTGTGTGGCTCACACAAGGTGAAAGGCCTCGGGCAAAGTCACAGAAAGTTGCTGCTTCTGCTGAATATATTAATGAGTCTCTCAGTTTTTACTCTAGCAAACACAGACAGGTATTCAGCAAAGTGAGTAAGAATCCTTAAAGTGCAGCAAAGAGAAAAAAAGGGAGGGGATGCAGAGGCTGCACCACATTTCAGCCCTCTGCAGAAAATCCTAGGAGCTTTAATTTTTTGGGAGGGGGATAAATGATCAAAACAATTTCCTTTTTTTAATTGTGTTTTGCAAACTAGAATTCAAACCCCTAGATAGTTCATTTAAAAAAGAAATTAACAAGTCTGCACAAATAAAAAAAAGACAACCAGGACATTGGAGACATCCTTTTCCCCAACCACCGCTCAATCCACATGTCCACCACACAAGTCCTACAGTACTTCCTGCAGCTGTTGTGTAGCTCTTTTGCATGGCATAAGGTCCAGCAACAAAGTGCTCACCCAGCCTTAGTAACCCTGTCCCAGTCAGAGTAAGTAGTCCTTGTTTCTTCCTTCTTTCGTAGTAGTTGCTCTTACTCTGACCCCTCACCTACAATCAACTTGTATTATTCTGGCTCAGGGATAAAGTCAATTATGCTCCAGCTTCTGAATCCATAATATGTTTAGAGCAAGCAGCCCTTGTTTTAAGCTGCCCTGAGCAGAGATGAGCCCAGACGGCCAGCTGATGGGAGGCAAGCTCCACTGGGAAGGACCAGAGATGCTCACTTAGTCATGGATGCTAGACGCACTGATTTAGACAGATTACAAACAAGCACTCACAGTCTGTAAGCACGTCAGCAGTGTACTACCTCACCAATGCATTATCACATGCATGGGGGATTAGCACACATTTTGATTTATGGACACATGCAGAGCTATTGTGCCTACGACTTTCACAAAGTCATGCAGTGTGGAGAAAAAAAGCAATTGTTTTCTGATCGGCTGGAAAATCAGGAGGACTCAACCTGTTTTTTTATGGACATTTCTTTCCCAGTTGTGTGTTCAACAAAAGTCTGACCCATAAGAGATTAACACACTATTCCCATAGAATTACTTTTCTTATCTGCCATCAGTTACCAGGAAAACACCTGGACTTATTTTGAATGTCACACTCACATGTGTATCAGTCTGTACTATCTGCATTGTAGGTGAACTTGGAAGTTGTGTGTCTCGTATCTGTCTCATTGTCTATCACCATACAAACAGCCTTTTGTCTGTTGCCGTCTCAGCTGCCTTCTGTCTGTCATCATCTGATGTCTATCAGGGTGACTGACTGGTTTTGCGATTAAACTCTGGTGATATACTAGCTCTAGAGATAAGGATGTTTTTTGGGCTCACTATCAGACCATCTTCTTAGTAACTGGTGTAGACTCAGGCTCAGAAACCATACCACAACACTGGCTTATTTTCAGACACTCAAACGGGAGCAGCCTGATGACGGAGTGTTTTGTTGTGTGTATGTCTGTGTGTGAGTGTGTTTGTGTGTTTTAAATTCATGTTAATAAAATAAATACATTTAAAGTTATGTAGGGTAATGAAAATTTGCATGTTGTCTGGTTGAAGCATGTATTCTTGTGAAATCTGTATATACAGTGATGGTTCCTTTCCAGGTGTACAAGCTGCATGTTGCACAGGGACTAAAACACCCTTGCACCATCAGAGACACAAGCTTTTCAACTGAGTGCTGATAACAAGCTGGATGGTCCTGCTTCTGGATCACGTTCTTTTTTGCATCATAGAACTTTAATCTGCAATTGCTGATTGTACGGTGAAATGTACTCACAGACGATGACTTCTGGAAATGTTCCTGAGTCCATCCAGTGATTTCCATGCCACTTGAGTATCCCAAGATCCGTCTTGTTTCCAGTATTGGTTTTTGGCCTTGCACCATGCACTGGGGATTTCTCGATTACTCTGAATCTGTTGATGATATTATGTACTGTAGATGATGAGATATTTGTTCTTTGCAGTTTTACATTGAGGAACATTATTTTGAAATTGCTCCACAATTTGTAGACTCAATTGTTTTTGCAAATTGGTGAACAACTGCCCATATTTATTTATGAGAAACTCTGTCTCTCAAAGGTGCTCTTTTTATATCCAATAATGTTACCAATCTGTTGCCAGGTAACCTAATTGATTGCGAAGTGTCCCTCCAGCAGTTTCTTCTTAGTCCACACCGCTTACTTTTTCACCCTTTTGTTACCCCATCACAGCTTATTTTTAACACGTTACTGCCATTAAATTCAAAATGAGCTGTTTTTTCTCTCCCTAAAATGGTAAAATGTCTCAGTTTAAAAAAAAGTTTTCTATAATCTGTTGTGAATAAAATGTGTTTATAAAATTTGCATTCCTTTTTGTTGACATTTTACACAGCGTCCAAACTTTGTTGATATTGGGGTTGTGAATTAATCAAAATACGATAAAGATAACATAAGATACACTTTATTTATCCTATTTATTCTAGGTTTATGCTAGCTTACTAGGCTAACTTAGCCTAGCTTACTAAGCTACGTCGGTTGACGTAGTGTTTGCTCTGTTTATCATTCATGTTTTCTATTTGCTGTGACTCTGTTTTGTTTTTCCAGTCATAAGCTGTGGGTTAATGTATTATCATTTGCCTATTGCGTGGTGTGTGACGGGGCAACGAAGGAACTTGTTATTGCTATGAAAACTATAATTTGGAGCTCTGCAAGGCATCATTAGGAGGGTTAAAGTATGGTTTACAGAGAGCAGTACAATATTATGTTCTGTCAGCACAATAACAAGTCAATCTGCTGTGCACCACTTAACTTTCCTGGAGGTCTGACCTGCAGGTTGACTGAACTACTCAGGGTGCTGAAAATTACAGCTGATGAATCTGTTTATAATATTGATCAGCAGTAAATGATTTTACATGTAATTGTTTAATTCATCTGTTTTGTCTGCCCATTTTAAATATGAAAGCAAGGTTAGTTTATTTTATTTCTCTTTTTTTTTTTATTAGAATATCGTAAATTGGAAAAACTTTTGGTTTGGTTTATTGCAATTCAAATATTTCATGCTGGTTGTTGTATGTTTTTAATTTCTGTGTTGTCAAAAAGTTTAATTTACTTTCTCTCTTTTATGACTGCAAAGGGACTTGATCATCTTCATTATGTTTGGATTATTCATGTTTAAGGGAGCAGTGGTATTACTTTGTCTTTAATCTTCTGTTAAATTAATTGTTCTTGTGTCCGTTTCTGTCTCCGCTCCTGTTAGGTGTTGTGAGTGCAGCGCCTCGCTGTCCCACTGGTATTATGAAAAAGATGGCCGGCTCTTCTGCAAGAAGGACTACTGGGCCAAATTTGGGGAGCTGTGCCATGGCTGCAACGACCCGATCACCACTGGCCTCATTATGGTAAGAGGATCTGCCACTTAACTCATCACTTAGCACCCCCACGGTTCTTGGTTTGCCGATAAACCTTGAGTTCAGGCCGTGACAGACCCATACACACATCTGAGTCTGTACGTTTACAGCCTCACTGGCTGCTGTGTGCCAACAAGCGTAGATTTTAATAGGACATGTGCCAGACCTATAACTGACCCTGATGCCTTTGGCAGCTTAGAGAGATCTTCTTACAGACCTCCAGTGAAAGTCCGAGCTCTTGTTGTGACACAGGAGAGGTTTGAGTGCACAATAGATGTGGCCACAGTGCTGGAAAGCAGATAAACTTGGCTTCTGCTGATAAGTGCTGCTGCATTATAGAAAAGACAAGATACCAGCACCAAAAGAGACTTGTGTCTATTTGTTGATTAGTGATGGAATCACACACATTCAAAGCCTGGAGAGACTGATTAATATTGTATGTTGGTGTAATAAAATATGTTGTCGTTATATATCTGAGGGCCCAGTTTCCCTGCCAGTGCAATGCCAGCAGTAGCAGAAATGCAAATGGATGGCGGGTTTTTTTCTGATGTTGTTTTGTGCCTGTTTGCAAATCTCCTGGCGTGTTAACTCGTCGTTGCTGAGGTGGTTGGAGAGATGCAGCCAAGATGATATTTGGATGGTTCACACTGTAATTTCAGCTGCAAAAAACAGTCTTCCTATGCTGCTAAGATCACCTCTTAGCACAAACATTAAGCCATTTCCAAGAGATTCCCTTACAAAGCAAGTTCAACACACCAAGGCTATGTTTTCTGTATCTGAATCTATATTTCTTACTTGACTATTATTCCTGGCTACAATCAACATCCCAACTAGCAGAGATATTCCAGGAGTGATTATGTGATTTTCCATAGAATGATCGTCAGCCTGAGGTGGTTTTGTATATGTTGTTCTCTTATCTCTTATCTTGCTCCTGAGCAGAATAGGCCTGCAACAAGTTCCCATGGCAGTGTAGCCCTGTGAGAAGTGAACCGGCTTTGTGATACCAAATACTCACCGTTAACACTGATGTTACCTGGATAAGCCCAAATATAGCTACTTATCTGATCTTTTGTTCTTGTTATTTTAGAAAAGTGAAAGAGCAGTTGCTGCATGCCTGACCTTAAATGTCTTATTGAAGTAACAAACTTGTAAATTTACATAGAAATGTGGTCAGTGTGTACAGTTTGTTCATGAAGCAAAGCTCATTCATTATTAAAGTAAACAGCTGTTTTGGTTTTTGGTATCTCGTGTTCACGATACCCATTAGAGCAAACGTTATTGTTGCAGGTGTTGCAACCAACAACTTTTACTTCGAAAGTGAACATTTGTGCCACACTGTTCACACCTGTTAGCAGTGAAGAGTCTGTGTCTTCCATGCAAGCTATGAGCGACCAGGGCTACCTGCTTGCGACCAAATCAGGGAGGTTTTTGCTGCAGCTGTCTAGAGGTGCAACATTTTACCATAGTAAAATGTGGTAGTCGCAGTAAGATTTGTCTAGTGGCTCTTTGAAGTAATAGTGTGCAGTTATTGCCACCCACACGCTGGTGGTCCTTTGATGGGGGGAAGCTGAGTTCATTCTTTGCATACCGAGTATCTGGTTTTCCACATTTTCCTCCTGGTCAGAAGCAGAAGCTAGCAGAATGCAATGTTTGGGTTCATGTGTGTATTTTATCATTACTCTGCCTCCAGACAGCTTGCCCTTTGCTGTGCAATCTCAGTAATGATACAGAGGAGACTGTAAAGTGAATTAGGTGGAGTGATTGCTACCTCTTTCTCCTTCTCTTTCTTGTTTATTGCTTCTCTTACAGTGCAGAGTCACTGATTGACTGTCTCTGCAGCTGCACTTTAGCAAATTTAAGATTGGTGAGCCAGTCAGGCTTCAAGATGGCCAGTCCAATTGTATCACTGTGCACACATGCAGACCAAGGTCAGCTCCCTACATCCGTGCCACATCCCATAAAGAAGGAGAAGCCTACTCCCATCCTGCACAGTCACTCTGACGCCTATGCAGATTAGTAGGAAAGCACAATCCTATTTTTAAAAATCACTGAGGCCACTGCACCTTAAAAAGCTGCTGTCACAGTCGGTGAAACCATTTTGAGCTCCATCATGCAGTGATGAGTCAGAGTCTGCAGACAAACATGGAAGAGCTGTTTTTGTGTTTCACAGGATTTCATCTCTCCTGCTACAGTAATGTCCACAAGCAACGCCTAGATTTAGTGTTTTTTCTTTGTGTGTTTACTATGTGCAGTTTATTGACATACAACAATAACACAGCATCATCAGTGCTTCATTCATGATGCATCCATAAAAATGCTTGTCCGTAAATCAAATTACAAAGCTATGGATTGTATGAAATGCCCTCATGCTCTTGCTTTTAAATGTTTGGGGTATATCAGATCATTTCAGTAATTTTCCCAAACTAACAGTGCAACAAGAGTGCCAGCTTTGTGCAGCAACTTAGTGTGTGGAGATAAGAAGGTAGGCAAAAGCTCACTTTCACACTTTCCAGAGACAGTTATTGCTTGAGTAGACAATATGAATGCCTTTGAGACAAAGGTGCAAAAGTCTGAAAGTTTTTCCATTCACAGATTAGAGAAGCTTGGAGGAGTTAATAAGCTATTTGCATCAAGCTGGTATATAAGAACGCTTGTGTCCTGTACATTTTAGTTCGTTTTCACATCTCAACTATCTAATACAAGCAAAATTTGACACTTTTTTTTAAATTCACGATTACACTGACAGTGTCAAAGTAGAAAATGAATTAGAACTAGGGGTGCACTAATTGACCAGGCAGGGATTGGAATTGACTGGTCATCCTCACACATGTCCAGTTGCGAGCTGGTCTGTTTCATGCATGTGGAACAAATGCACAACAGTGTAGATAGGCAAATAGTCATGTGCACAGTCACACACAACATGATAGAATTAAAGTAAACTGCAGGGGAAACACCATGAAAGCAATTGTGACAACAAATCACATCAGACTCTTAATTCACCTTCACCCAGCTGAACATGGACATTTAAGGAGGCTAACAAATTCTTAACATGCCTGTAATATAATTCTAAGTACCTGACATTTGTTTTGTTAAATATGTTGTATGAGCTTCTGTTTGGTAAAGAAAAAGATCTCTTTGAATTTGGGGGTTCAGCAACTCATTTTCAGTTAATTATTTACACCTGCTTCCAGAGTAAAGCACTATATTTTTAGCTGTCTATAGAAGATCCTGTAACTCACTGCAGCTTGGGGGGATTATAAAGAAATTGTGAAGTTTAATAATGTCTTTCATAATGAAAATTCAATTTTGCATTGAAGAAAGTTGACTTTTACTTGCACATGCTGTCATTTTTAGAGAGGAAGTCAGAATCTAAAAAAAATGGTATCTGTGGGTCACACTTGGAGAAAATCCAAAAATGGGATAGCCCAAAAAGTTGAAGTTGATCCTTCTCTAATCAAAACAGGACAAAAACACAAAGTCTGTGCAGTTAAGTGATTAAATTATTTCTTCAGTGTAATAAAACATCGATTCCAGATGTTACACGGTTACTCTTCAGAAAGACTGAGTTTCACTGGTTCTTTTTTCCTTTAGGCACTTTAGGACTTTCTTGTAGTGGCTCCACAGTGCAGTAGTTTACACCTTTGCAGATCCTTGGTTTGATCCTGGGAGAAGACAAATCCCTTGAGGAATGTGTAAGAAAGTGCATCCTGCCAAATCAAATATGCGGAACTCCTTCCTATGTTGATCCCTTGTAAATAAGGGGAGCAGCTTTTCTTTTATAACTTTCTTGTACATGTCAGGGTAATATTTTTTATGGTTGAAAATCCCAGAAGAAGAGTCTCTCGGTGGAGACAAGTGGAGATTATTTTGGCTACTACAGTTTCCAGGATCAAGAATGAAATATTAAGCTTGAAATGCTTTGGTGGTTTCAGTCTCCCTTTGAATTTCCTGATTGCTCCGTGTGTCTCTGTTATTGTTTTGGACCGTAACCACTGCTACCCTGTGGATGGGGCTATTAAACCAAATAAATCTAACAGTATGTCTTAGACTGTTATATTTTATGGAAGGGGCTGTTGGTGTGTAAACAAGTGTGTGTCTACAACCTCTGCTGCTCTCAGCACCTTAAGCTGGAAGTTGACAGAAGTTAATTCAGGTAGAGAATAACTCTTAGTTATTTACTACCTACCTGTACTTGCACTGATTTATGCAATGAACAGATGGAATTGAATTCCCTCTCCTCTCATCACTCTTTCCCTCCATTACTCCTCCTCCTGACAAATGAATCTGCAGTAATCCCAGCTGTGCCCCCATTCAGTTTAGAGTCAGTCAGCCTTTCTGCAAACAAATCAGGGCCAAGATCCATCCAATGGAAACTGTGCCAGACATCGACCCGAGCCTGGTAATTATCCAAAGGTTGAGAGTGGATTGTTTTGACTGTTTCTCACTCTTACTTTGTTATCTTTGCCACAGCGTTTTGCTGTCAGTCGGCCTTCCATGCCAGCAGGAACTTTTGTTGTTGTTGACTGTGATGGCTGTGGTGCAGTCTGAGCTCTGATTCTGGACAAAGTGCAAATACAAAGTGCTGTAAATAGAAAAAATGAATAACACTTTTGGAATACTGAGTTTTTTTCTAAGTTGGGTTTACTTTACACAAGTCTAAATTACATTCTTGTTTATTGCATGGCTTAAAAAAGCAGCAGTTCACAGATTTCTGTTAAACTCTACCTTAACTCTTTGAACTTGTCACAGTTCATTTTTGGATTCAGTCCTCTTTGGTCCCTGACCATCTCCACTATGCTTAGGGATGTAGAAGCTCCATTCATATTGTTGCTATGATAGTTGTTTAGGGCTCTGATAGTATGTTTGGGCTAGTTGTCATGCTACAGAGGGAATTTCAAACACCTCCCTGATGGTAGTGCATGATAGATATGAGTCAAAAATGAGTAAAACTGCTTCACATTGCTGCATATTTGAGACATACATTAGTTTTGAAGAAGTAGGAGAGTAGAAGTAGAAGGAACAAAGTAGAAGAGGAAAAGAGCAGAACAGTTCAAGATTGAGAAATGTGGAAATGTTTTAAGAGACATTTTAAGTTGGGTTGTGTAGCACTAAATACAGGTACACTGTAAATATGCTGTATAAAGTCTGCAATACTTGGCAAGCGGCCGCCTGCATAGTAAATCTGATGTGATTTTCAGCTCAGGTTGCATATATAGTTGTATAGGATTTGTCTAACTGAACCAAAATGAAGTTAAAATGGAAAATCAAAAGGAAAAAAGGGAAGACAAAAACATCTACAAAGTAAGTCAAATATATGAATGTGTCTGACATTAGCGCTGCTGCCTGTACTGCCACTTCTGCTCCTACAGAATCATACAGTTACTAAGGCAAAGCTCTTTCCACAAAAGACAAACCAAATCAGAGGACTAGTTAATAAACATGTTGTATAAAAGTGTAAAGGTGATGGGGAAATAAAATGCGCTGAGGAGTCTCACAGGAAGCACTGCACTTGGTTGTTCATGAGAAAGTAAACTTTTTATATTAATTGAAACTATTACTAAACAAAACGATTGTATGGCCTGAGTTTATATGCAGCGTGTCCATCAGGTCCCAAACCCTTTCCAAGTTTGCTGTTTGTTAGTTTTCATTGCGTTGTGTTACTGACAGCTTTGGAGAAATGACGGTTATTCTGGCCCGACAGGCCTTAAACAATAAATCTCAGGGACTTTTCCCTTGCTGTGTCTTAGAATACAAGATGTACTGAAACAGTTGGAGGTAAAATCCGAGGCGTTTCCCTGAAATCACAAGTGTTTGTGAGTCTTTGGAATTTTCTTTTCTTTTCTTTGGCATCATGTGTTCCTTTATGAAAATTTCAAAACCCTGTTACAACATGTGCTGTACTTCTGTTGTGTTCTTGACACGTTACTGTTGTTTTCAGTTTCACTCAGTCAGATGTATCTGAAACTTTGTGCGGTGTTAATGATTACATAAATTAGCTTATTATATTAAAATAAGTTAAATGATGAAATATAGGCATTTGTGTACATAGTTTTTCATTTGAACTGTTCAGCAGATTTAGGTTGAGTGAGGGTATACAAATGTTGCTTTTCATTTTTAGTTAATATTAAGTAATACGTGTGTCTGGGTTGGCTGTAAAACCAGTGGAAAGTCCCAGATCTACACTGAACTTTACCAACTCCCACTGGTCTGATGTGTCTTGTGTGTACATGGGAGTCTGCCAGTTGTTTCTGTAACTGCCTGATGATTCTTTTGCCACTAAGTGAGGACAGATACATCTAATGTGTTGCCAAAACATATGTTTAAGATGCTGCAGTTCAGATTGTGGTACTGCTTTTTCAAGAGCACCCGTTGATCTCATCAGTAACTAACTGGTTTAAAGCTCTCTTTCAGCATGTTGTAATCTCTTTAATTTGCATCGTATTTTGAAGTCTAAATATGAACTCCCTCTCAGAGGCCAGGTTCTCACACTGTGCTCTGTTTGATGGCAGGAAATAGATTATGTTACAATCACTTCCCTGTTTTAAATATTTTAATCAGACATAGTAATCTGCAAATGGCCTTCAGTAAAATGTGTTAAGACACTTGTTTATCATTTCCTCTTCCCGGTGTGGAAACACTGATGAGAACAGCCACCTCTGTGGGCTGAATTCCCCCCCGTAGGGTAGCTGTGGGCTGTTGGGTTTCACTTCTGAGTTCTGTGCCTGCAGCTTGGACTGAACTTAACTTTTGCTTTCTGCAAAGAGGCCAGTTTAGTGTCACACACTATACAGGTTACCGATGCAGTTTTTCACTCCTGTTGCTAATTCTTTCTAGTTGAATACCTCACGGATTGTATTTAGTTCTTTGTTTTACAGCAGTTTGTATGTAGATTTATCTAAAGTTGATTAAAGTCCCGAACCTTGCTTTGCTTACAGCTGGAAATATATTACTTCCCAGCGTTCATCTGGTAATTGGGTTAACATCTCTGCATCGCTTCCACAGAGTGTAATAATTTAAGGAAGTTTGTTTTATTACTCATGAAATCAGCTTCTTAAAGAATATAACACAATCCTAATTAAAAGGATATTTACTTCATAACATACTTGTTGTATCCTATTCTAGTGACATTTCTGAGAAAATACTCAGTTCATAATTTTCTAGTGACATCATAGCATTATAAAAATAACCACCTGGTGAACAGAGGGTGAATTTCCTCCAGTGCATGACAGTAACTTTATCAGATGGGAAATTAAATACTTAATGACTGCTCACTGAGCTTGCTGAGTATGAGTAGAGTACGCTCCTGCATGCAGACAAATTAAGCACAGTAGCAATCCCTCCCTTTTTCTCAATTTGTAAGCAGTGACAGTTAAGCTGAAGTTTTCATTGGATTTCTATAGTGAAATTTGATCATAATGTTAAACCTGGTCAGAACTGCGCAAGTAACCATGAAGCTAACAGTTGATGAATCAGCATTACTTATATATAATTATATATATATAACTTAATATATATAATTAACTAAGTAGTATTCTGCATACTAAGACAGTCAAGAATGTTTTTGTTTGTTTATTTTTGTTTGTTTTTCTCTGCCTTGGGATCATGAATAACAGAAATATTTGCCTATTCACATAGACAGTGTATTATAATGCTTCTTTTGGAGGATCAGGTTTCTTAGTGACTCTGGTCCACGTTTCCGTGACAGTGCCACGCAGATTTGTTGGCTGAACATTCATAATCCAAATCACCTGATCTGCGACATCACAAAGATGCTGTATTAATTTGAGATTTGAAAATAAGACCTCACTTTCCAGTTCTAAGTTGACAGGAGTGGCACAAAGTGTGGTTTTTCTTTCAGCGAGTTCTGAAATACAAAACTAGCCCATGTGGAATCAACAACCATGGCACATTCAAAGTCACTTAAATCACCTTTCTTCCTGATCATGAAGCTCACTTTGAACTTCAGAGGTCATCTTGACCGTGTACATGCCTAAATGCATGCTGTATGCATCCTGGCATGTGACTGGCTAATTAGACATTTAACAACAGCTTAAATAGGTATATCTAAAAAGTGTCCAGTGAGTGTAACTAACCATACTTTTGTACATTTTACATCCTGGCTACAGTGTCACAAGTGAGATTGTTAAGTGGGTATAAAGGTTAAAATTAAAGAATCCCAGGAGCTCTGTCTCTGACTTAGCATTAACATATATCTGTGAGAACTGTGTATGCCTTGTTATATAATTTGTTTACATTTCTGAGTGAAAACCTTTACTGATTATTTTCCTAGAGCTTCAGTCTCTCCTACCAACAAAAAACCCTGCTTGGTTAATGCTGACTTGGCCTAGGACCTTTTGCAAGAGACATTCTTTATATTGAATCTTGAATCATTATAAAAGCTTTTTGTCACTAGACCTTCCAATAATCACATTATTAAGATAATATGAATCCATATCATATGCTTGCCTGGCAGCTGTCTCTCACTGCAGTCTGTCTCCACCACTTTAGTGTGAATGGGTCTGAATGTCTATTAATATCTGCACAGTGCACACTCAGATGGTCCTCCAGCACCAGTCTAAAGTGAGGGCAGAGACTTGGACTTCTTGGCATGCACGACATGTTTGTGCCAAACTGTTCTGTACAGGCTAAGACGGGAAAAGCGCAATAGGACACACCTATTTTACAGTATATGTAACAAAGAGCTGTCTCTGAACTTTTTTTCAACTTTATGTGGTGAAATCCTGCCTGTTGTAATCTGACATTAGCATAGGACAAGACTTAAAAAGTATTTACTATTTAGTTATGCATTTCCATCGATCTGCAGGATGTTGAATGAAGCTTTAGTTGGTCAGAAAAAACACTTAAAATAAAATATTAATTATTATATTAAACAGTTTTTAAAGGTTTAACTTCTAAAATGTTTGCTGCTATTACGTTATTATTTTTAGGCTGTATTATTTTTACTTGGGTTTTACTAGTTTTGTTGATTTGGTTGAATAGTAAGCTTGTGGCTTGCTTTCACTGTGGTTTGCTTTACTATTAATATTTGAGATTTGAAAAGAATCAGTAATTGCAATTTTATCAAGTTTTTTTGTTTAAAGGAAGAAAATAACAAGCCCAGTGTATTCACTTTACCTAGTTCAGCACAACACTAAATTAAACATGCAACACAAACAAATTAGTCCAACCTAAAAAAAAACACAACAACTTTCCATAGCATAACATTCAATAAGTCAGGCCTGTGACTGTTGCCGCTTTCAAAATGTGATTACAGGAATAGGGGGAGAGGGAAGGAATTCTCTGAAGACACCGTGGGGGGTTGGGCGGAGGGGGTGCGAAGCAGCCGGCAAGCTGACAGCGTGTACAAGAGTGGGCTGGGCCAAACAGGAAACGATGATGTCATAGCAAAAGTGAGCGAGAGAGAAGGGGAAGGCAGAGTGGTTGGGGGGGGAGAGGAGGAGTGGCACTGATTCAGAGATGAGCTCAGCTGCATAGGCGTGGGCTGCTCGCTCTCTCCTCCCCCTCTCAGTGCTCTCTTGCTGCCTGCTTTGGCTGCTGCCAGTGTTTTGTTATGACAGCGGGGGAAATCGCCTGCCTCAGTAGAATGAACTAGAACAGCGAAGAGGAGAGACGCCGGCTCCCGTTGACATGGTGGGAGATTTATTTTTCTGGAGCTTCTGCTGTCTCAGGCTGTGGAAAAGGGATAAGAAGGTGAGCCTATTCGCTGATGCTGATGCTGACACTCTGGGTGTCTTCTGATTGATTTATAGTATTCATGAGCCGGCGGGGAGGCAGCGAAGCAGGTCTCTAAGCTGGTTCAGATAGTTTGCCGGTTGCTTCTGCACAGTCTTGTTCCAGCATGCCTCTTTAATGTTAAAGCCAGAGCATGAAATATGGTGTGTTTTGTGTGTCCCTTTAAACTGGGTCAGTGTGTTGCTTTTTCTAATTACAGATATGCGTCTTTTTTTCTGCTCCAGTGTCATGAAAATGTGATGAGCCATGGCACATATACTATTTTTAGGATGCGTTCTTCCTCACATAAAAGTGCTAGCACATTCAAAAAGATTATTTTTAAAAATCACTGTCAGGACATTTTCATTTATTTATTTATTTTTAATGAATGTGGATTTGAGACTTGCAGAAAGAGAGGGAGGGGGGCCGACAGGCTGAATAGCAGCTTTCCAAAGCGGAGGCCAGGGTATGCTGTGGCACTGTACGGTTTGTGACGGTAGGGGGTTTCCATTCAGACAGCATCAGTGTGACCCACTGTCTTCCCTGTCAGCCTTTCAGTCTAATTATGTTTGCTTAAATGATGTGTACTGTAGCTTCAGCTTCTTTTTACTTGATTTCTGTTTAGCCAGCTTTGATTGCAGTTTTGTGCAGCATCTTGATCATACTCTGTGTTAAAGCTTTAGGAAATCCCTTTGACAGATTTTAGTATTTGACCCAGTTGTAGCTCAATCTCAGTGCAGCAAATCAGGTATCAGATACACATGCTCTTCTGACTATTCCCCCACATGATGTCATTTTTTTAAAACACAGCTATTAAAATTTTGTTTTGCTTTCAGTGAACTCAGTCACATATGGACTGCGTATTTCTGTTTAGCTCATGCAGGATGCCTCAGAGGAAAGTTCATTACATCAAGGACGGGTTTAAGCAAAGCCAGATCTCCTATAATCCTGTGAGTCCATTCAGAGTCACCCTTTGCGTTGTTGATATGAGGTCATTCTTTCACGTTTTGCAAGAGTGTTGTTAAGTCAGAGGATCCAACCGGTGCTTCTAGCTGCAGGGGTTCTGTTTCAGAATGGGTGCACCTTTATTCACGTTTGGTGTGTATGCCTAGGAAATTTGTACAAATAGTCAATGGTTTGGATATGCAGACCTGCAAGCGCCTAGTGACGTTATCCTTTGACTGTGTTCCTGTGGTGTCCCAGAGGCATCAGATTTCCACTAATGTACTCCTTAAATAGATAAGTTAAAAAACAATATATTCAAATATATTCAAGTTTTTTCTCATTAAACATCTCACATTTACTTTGCTGTTAATATAGTTTCATAAAAATCATTATGTCTTCACTTTAGACGTGAGATCAGTGTGTCAACTTCCCAGTGCTTTGGCCCTGCTGTTTTCTAGAAAGTTCTTCACGTCTGCGATCAGACATGTGGCATCTGTTTGTGGTCCTTTGTATTCACTGCTGTATAAGGCTTTGTATAAGGCTTTCATTAGTAAACATAATCAGTGAGGAAAATGTGAAATGATGTGATGGAAATGGAAAAATGTCACGAAGAAGATATGAAAGATCTTGAAGCAAAACCGGAGCAAAACAAGAACTAAATGATTTGGGTTGGAACATGACGTATGAAATAGAAATGAGAGACTGTTAACTGTAAAAACGTGTCTTTGAAATTTTATATAAGGAACTGCTGCCACTGGTCTGCCTTAGTTTTTTCAGCCCATGTGTTTGTAACATAATCTACATGCTAATTATAACTGTATTTACTCAGGCCTCAGTGTTGTTGTTTTATCTGTCACTGAGAGTATTACACTGTTGTAAATTCCTAAAAAACAACCTCCAAGGGTCACTTCACATTCCACAGCCACTCTAAGGTTGCACTTATAAATCATTAAAAAACAAACAAAGTTTGAAGGCTACATTAACCTAAAAGTGTCTGTGGGTGACGGTCACACGTTGGTGGTAATGAGGTAACACTCGAAACCACTTAGAATTTTTTCTTCCCCATCACCTCATCAGTACTTCTTCACCAGAAAAACCCCGCAGACTGCAACCACTTAATAACGTGGTGATGATGTATGCTAAACTGTTTAAGGAGTGAGCTCTTTAAACTTGAGGGATCCTCAGTGTTTGGAGAAAATTCAGATAATAGAATTTTTTTTTAACAAACTTAAGTACTGATGTGTCAGACAGTAGATACTTTTATCTACATATAGTATGATATAGTAAAAACAAGATGATGAGGTCATTGTGAAGAAACTTTCCAGCAATGACTTTCACAATTTAACATGAAGACTCTCCTTGATTCTGTTTCACACGCTGATGATGAAATTCTGCTACTAAATTAAAGGCTTCTCTCCAAACATGACTTTTGTTAGATTCACTTGTATGAGCTCTTCTAACATTTAGCCTGTGTGTTGTAAGATTTATCCTTGGTTAAAACTTGTTTAAAACTTGTTTCAAGTGCCCAGTTCCCCAGACATGGATTAGCTAGAACACAAAAACTTTTTTTTTCTTTTTCTTTTTTTACCTGGGATTAGGCTTAATCCACATCTTGGAAAGAAGCTAAAAAATAGTTTTGATGTAGAGATGAGTCATTCAATTCAAGTCATTTCAATTAAATTCTGTGTTATTTATATGCCACTTAATCACAACAACAGCGGCCTCAAGGTGCTTTATAATATCTACAGTAATAGAGAGAAAACGTCAACAATCGAACAACCCCTATGAGCAAACACCTGGTGACGGTGTAAAGCAAAAACTCTGTTTTAACAGGAAGAAAACCAGGTTAAGGGAAAGAGAAGCCATCTGCCGTGATCGGACACGGCAAGGCAGACTGTAGAAGAGAACCAGCGTTTAATAACTCTTATGATTAGACTTAGTAACAAATAATGTACCAACTATTTGGCAAGTGTAGCTGTTGTGTAGCTAACTTCTATCAGTTTGCTGAATATTAAACTAGTTGAGAAGATTAAATAAACTAATTTCAAGTTACAGTGCACTAGGCTGTTAATGACACCAAACAAACCAACTTCCTTCATGAATGTTATCTATAGAATTACATATATACATGTAGAAGAAATTAGCATTAAAACTGCACTTTTAGTAAACTCCACACTCTTTAAAAACATCATTAGTATAAACATTTGAGCACAGAAGCTGCAAAGACCTCAACTGTTCTTTAGCTTCATTTCTCTCTGTCATCCCATGAACATGGCGCACGTGGCAGCAGAGTAACGGCAGCTTGACCCGGTTACACCTGGACCCCGTGGACCTACTTCCTCTCCCCCCCAGGCAGACATGTGTTCTCTGTTTGGTTTGTGTTCACTCGAAGAGGACACGAGGCTAGCGCACACCATCGCACACACTCTTGAGCATGACTATGAGCTAATGCAGACTCGACACACGCCCACAGACCTTATGTCAGGATAGGATGTGGAACCAGTGGTGTATTAATGCATTTGGTGTTTCTCAAACCTATTTTTCTTTTTCTTTTTTCCATTGAGTGATTTCGTATTTCATCTTTTGTCCTTTATTTTTAATCACTCAATCCACACTTTAGAGGGAGACCACGTCCTAAGTGTGAGGGGAGCAGCTGTCGCCTGTCACATGCGGGTTTAAAGAGGGTGTGTGTGTCTGTTGTGTCTGCATAGCAAGCAAATGGCCGCCACAGAGTCAGGGCGTGCAGAGCCACACGTCCGTTTCATCTCCGTCCAGCTGTCCTCTCTTCCTGTCTTCTTAATTTATTTGCAGGGCTGCACCTAAGAGAAATCTACACCTTAGAGAAAATGTGGCGCTAAAAATAATCGGGCAGCTTTTGTGTTTAACTTTACAATGATCTCCCATTCTCACAGCACTTGCTGCTTTAGGTTGTGTTTACATGTCCTTTCGAAGTCACGGTGTAATTTTTATGGCTCCTCTTTTTGTGACTGCTTAGTTGACGAATAAAGAAATTAAGCTGGTCGATTAACCTCGCAGCTGCCTCGTTCCCTGTGTCCATTACAGAGCCTATTTTCTATTTTCTCCTCTTTTGTTCTTAGGATACAAGTTGACTCTTATTCTCTAACTTTTGTTGTTTTTAACTTCAAAAGCACAAACTGAAATATTTAACATACAAATAAGTCAGGATGGGGGCATATTTTATTGCTGTGTAGCTGGAAGGAGCTGAATTACTTTAAAAAGCCATAAATTAATTGCGGGGTCTCCCTTGCTGCAGCTCAAGGCCTCGACATGTGTTTACTTGTTTGTGTGTCTTCACTGCTGTTTTCCCAGGAGGGAGGAGTAGTCGACATATGGCTGTAGACGGAGGTTTTCATTGATTCTTTGATCTTCACTTTTCCCCTCTCTGTTTTTAGGTTTACTACCATTTAAAAGTAGTTCTGCTTAGAGGCTGATTCAGGTTTGCAGGTTTGCAGCCATGAGTCCTTTTTATAATGACCCGAATCATATGCAGTATTGCAGGGGCACAGTCAACGTTAATATTTCATCAGGTATTCTGGTGATTATTTCTCCACTAGTTTATCAGAAAGTTAAATAACGGAACAGCTGAATGAGTAAATTCTGTTTGCATGTGATTGATTATTCTTTGTCCAGCTCTCCTCCACGCGGTGCCCCTTCTTAGTCCTCCTGTATCTCATTAGCATTGTAAATCAGTGCAGTTGAGGAGTGCTGTCAAGGGGTCCACTCCCTCCAAAAATTTCTGCCACTAAAAGCAAAAAATGGACTAACAAGCACAGCCTCTGGGGAGCAAATGGCTCTCACGGGCTTGACCTTAGGTACTTAATTTCATGTCTCATGTTTAATCATTAAGCCTTTGAGTGGGTGGGTCGTTTGCACGGACAGGCGCCACATTACCTGAAGGAGTCGATAATAATACATCGAAGGCTACTTAATCGATTATTTTAGTCGATGAGTGTCGCAACAAGCAAGGACAGGGAGCGGCATTAAAAGTGGGGGGTGTTGATGCTTGATTTTTCTGATCATTGTAGTGGTCTCTGGTCTGAGGAACACCCAGAGCTTCACCCTCAGAGCTGCCAGTATGAATTATCGGCTGGTCTGTTTTCTTTATTGGCCATAACTCAATTCTCTCTCTTGTTTGCAAAACTGCCCCGAGCTCTGGAGGGCATCTGGCAGCAGCAAACTCGATGTTTGTGCATGAGACTAATGATTACCCTCAATCACCAGACCTCGCCCTTCTTTCCAGAGACAGCCTCGTGTTGCTTGTTGCTCAAAAACCCTGAAATATTGCTACATTTTTCGTCTTTAGATAGGAGAAAAATCTATTTAACATCGGACTCCACCACTCTGTTTACATGTTCATTTATGTATTTGCGTGTATGTGTGTTTTTTAACAGGTCGCAGGGGAACAGAAATATCACCCAGAATGCTTCACATGTCTGAACTGCCGATCGTTCATCGGTGATGGAGACACATACGCTCTGGTGGAGAGATCTAAACTGTACTGGTGAGCATCCGTCACTGTAAAGTTTAAACAAAAAAGCTGAGGCGCTTGCTTTATGTGTCACATCCATCATAGCCTGTGAAACTAGTACTCATGATCTTTCCCCAGTTTCATCCTCTGCCATAAGCTAATCCGCTCAGAATCTGTAGGAAAGCTCGAAAGTGTGCCATAAGCTGCTGTTGATTGACAAAATCTCAAATTTATTTCGCTCATTTCTGGCTTCAAAGGGCTTTTTGTCAACATTATGACAAACTGGTGACAACTGGCAGAAGACATGCTCATATCTGAGTGTGGTTTAAGCATGAAACAAGTCATAAAACCATTAAACTGGGAGAAGAATGCTTTAATTATCATATAAACAGTAGCTCCAGTTTGAACATCATATTGTTAGTTGCTAGCTTCCAATAGCTCCAGGGTTGCTTTAATGTTCTTGTCACAAGTTTCAGACTGTATCTATCAAAGAATATCACGAGAGAGGCGGCTAATTGTATTCTGCAGCAACATAATGACATCGCAGTGTCCATAAAGACTTAGATTCAACAAGAACAGTGAGTCTGGGGTTACATGAGAGACAGAAGACACTGAGACAGCCTAAATCTACAGAACTATGGCACCTCCCCCACAATACCTTTGAATTACTCACCTTGAGAGCTGGCGTTTTCTCAGATCATTACATTCAATGAGAGAGTCGCATGTTGCTGACTGACATGACACAGAAAGGATATCAGCAACAGCTTTACAGTTGGGGGGGGCATCACCTCATAGGTTATTAGTCACTTCATAACATTCTGACTTATCAAAGGTCAACCTGACTCAAAACAATGAGTGTACAGTGTTGTCTTGGCTGAGCCGAAGCAACATGTGACACTGTGAAAATTATTGTAATGAGAAGTTGATTTTTCATACAAACCTCACGAGGATTCCTATTATCTCTTTTATTACTGCTGTTCTCATTTTTAGAAAAATAAATAAAATAAAAATCAATTCTATTTTTAATCTCTACTTCTGTTCCTCTCTGGCTCCAGTGGTCACTGCTACTACCAGACCATCGTGACCCCGGTGTCGCTACCGGACTCGCCATGCTCACGGATCCCTCACACGGTCACACTGGTGTCCATCCCGGCCTCCGCTGATGGCAACAATGGACGCAAAGGGCGCGGTTTCTCCGTGGCGATTGACCAGCCGCTAAGCCCGACCAACGGCTACAGTCCCGAACATGGACACACCGTCAGAGTCTCCCAGTGAGCCACGTTTGTGTTTTGTGGATAAAATGAATATCGTGTTTCAGTTTGTGGAATGTAGAGCAAGTGGAAAATGAAGAGGAAAGGCGGAATGAGTTAAGAGATGCAGCATTAGGGAAGGTTAATGGTGGAGGACAAAGGATAAAGGAGGGGGATTTATAAATGGAGGCCAGAGTGATAGATGAGATTCATTTAAAATGTATAATAGAGTGGAAGGATAGTCACTGTTATTCAAATGAGCTCAGACTTATCTGCTCTCTGGACAATACTAAAAGAAAAATGTCCCCTGTGTGTACAAAGGTGTTTAAGGAGATTTCTTTTTGTTTCCAGGGTGGATGCCGACTGCATCAGCCCAGATGTGAAAAATTCCATTCACGTTGGAGACCGGATCTTAGAAATTAATGGGACGCCCATTCACAACGTTCCTCTGGATGAGGTATTCATCACTATTTTTATGTGTTTGCTGCTAAACGATGATGCTTTAGTTTCACTCAGGCGGTTCTCTGTGTTCCATTGTTTTGGAGGAAAATGGGATGATATCCATCTTCAGCTTTTGAGGATTTCCAGTGGCAAGATGAGACTTAATAATATAACCAGCTGTTTAAATAAATAAATGTTTCAGTAAATTCATAAGGGAAGTTACTGAAACATGAGTGCTTCATCTAACCCTGAACTTATAAGCAAATCCAACCAGAGCACTTCAATGAGCCGATATATCCTTTTAAGTTTTGAAATGCATTAGTGCCGTTCACTTTTTGATCTGACCATCCTGTCTGATCTGTCTCTTCTTCTCCAGATTGACCTGCTGATCCAGGAAACGAGCCGGCTGCTGCAGCTCACCATCGAACACGACCCTCACAGCCAGTCGGGACAGGAGGGAGGCTCCTCGGAGGCTGAGGACCAGGTGGACGGTCCGTTGTCCACCCCACTGTCAGAAGGGCCCAGCCCCATCCTACCCATCACCCAGCCTCCCAATCCAGACATCAGCAACCTGAAATCCCGCATCATCACGTAAGACATCAATGCAGCAGCTAATATACTTTTATCACAGTTTGCTACAAAGAGTTAAATGTATGTTCTCATCTTCCCATTAATAAAGTGTGAACACCTTCCTTCATGAAAAGGTTGATTTCTTTGTTTTCCTCTCTTTTAGGCGAAGTTACAGCACTGATAAGTCGCCTGGATCCAGCAATGCCGCGTCACCAATCTCCCAGAGGAAGGACATCAATCGGTCTGAGTCACTTCGGGTCGTCTCAAACCGGACTCACCGTATCTTCCGCCCATCTGACCTCATCCACGGAGAAGTGCTGGGGAAGGGATGCTTTGGACAAGCCATAAAGGTAGATTTGAGTTGGCAGAGACTCCTTAGACTCATTAGTTGCATGCTACATTGTAAATGTAGCATGCAACGAGTCATACTGAAAAAAATCCAGGAGGGGGAAGCATTGAGATGAAAGAAGTGTATAGTGGAAGGCGGATGGAATGACTGGGGATTTATCACATCAGGGAATTTTTCTTTTTTAAGTTTTGTCTCTTAACATTGCTTCAGTCAGTGTTGCTTAACTTGATTTGTGCATTGTGTCTTGTTAAAGGTGACACACAGAGAGACGGGTGAGGTGATGGTGATGAAAGAGCTGATCCGCTTTGATGACGAGACTCAAAAAACATTCCTCAAAGAGGTGAGTGGAGACAGACAATCTCAGAGACTTCAGACTGTGAATGAAACATAACACAGAGCAGCTTGTGCACAAAAGTTATTGTTGTTTTTTTCTTCTATAAGCCAAAGCTAAAGATTGTAGTTAAAGTGAGCCATTCCTGAATGTGGGAAAGGGATAAATGAAAAAGGCAGACGTCTCACACCTGAAGAGAAAATGAAATTAAAAAGGCATAAACTCCCCTTTGAAATAATATCAGTTCACTATGCTCACATAGTCCTGTCTCCCAAAAATGATGGCTGGGCAGATTTTATTTTACCGCCCACATTAAACTTTATCTCTCTGCCGACCTCCCTAAAGAGAGCCGATAGCAGAGGATGACTCAGGTTCAGATTTCTGTGAGGCTTTTTGGGGTTTGAGGATCTGAATCACTCCTCGTGTTCCTGTTTGGCGCTAGATTAGCCTCATTCATCCAGTTAACTGCCTCCTAAATGGGATGTTTGAAGCTCAGAAAAATGGTTCCACTTTAGTTGTGGATTATGAGTGGGTATTTAGCTTTATTATTGGGTTGAAACAGTGATGAGTCTTGTAATTAGAAAAGTGAGTAAAGAGATTCGCTGTAAAATGAGCCCCAATCACAGCTAAGCAATGATTATTACTCGTGCTGGCTGCTTGTTTGTAGGTGGCCCAAGTCTTAAATTACTGAGTCTCGTGTAATCCTCATCGGTGAAGATTAGAAAAGAAGGAGGCAAACATTTCAGATGTCATGTGTAACAGTGGCGTGCTGCCTCCTCCATGTGACTTTAGTTTTACCAGTAGTGTAGTCACATTTGTAAAGTAGCAGAAGTAACTGCAAAAATATTAACACTGACTGTCATAATTTGTTCAGGTGATAGTTTTGTACTGTGAATATTTAAGATCCCTTACAGCTGCTGTGGACTTTTCCCAGAGATGTTACGACAGTGTGTGAAAATAAATAATTATTTCTGTCTTTAAGGTGAAAGTCATGCGATGCCTGGATCACCCCAATGTGCTCAAGTTCATCGGAGTCCTCTACAAAGACAAGAGACTCAACTTCATCGCAGAGTACATCAAAGGAGGCACTTTGCGGGAAATCATCAAGAAAATGGTAAACAAATGGGGGGGTGTTTGTTTCCTATATGGAATCCCAATGCACGGACTAGCATGGTTATTATTAATAAGGATAATAATAAAAATAAAGAAGAAAGGATTCATCACTTTATACCAGTATGTTACATTAAGTTGTGTGTTTTGGTTTTTCCTATAGGACTCAAACTATCCCTGGAACCAGCGGGTCAGTTTTGCTAAGGACATCGCTGCTGGGATGGTGAGTGTATATACTGTTAATACACTCTGGAAAACAAAGGTTTTTCTGCATGGAGAAAGTGGTTTAGATCATTATTATTGTTTTGCCACTGCATACACAAAAACACAGAACACGACACTGCCAGACTCTAAAACATACAGAGGGAAGTGAAGATGGTGCGGTTGTATTGTCAATAACAAAACATAACCAAGATCATAACCTTATAAATAAAAATCAAATCCTGTTGAGCCAAGAGAAAAGTAGAGATCAGTGGTTGTGAGAGATAACCACCGCTTCCTGTTAGATGCACTCTGAATATCTGCTGTACACATACTTTTTGCTTTAGTCTTGCTGTTGTCTCCCTCTAGTGGTCATGTTTGTGAGCTACAACACTTGTGAGGTACTTTTCTTACTATAAAGGTTAAATCGGAGCATAAATTCCTGCAGGATAAGAACACAGGTTCTCTGGATTCCCCCCCAGATAGCTGTACAGTGATGCATGTCAAGCATGACTGTGTCATTGTATATTCAGCAAGAGCTTTTTGGCAGTGTTCTACTTACAGATTATCAAAAGACTGTTTATTTATTTTTATTCTTCCCGCCTTTCCTTCCTCTCCTATCTGTCTGTCATTCAGGCATATCTGCACTCCATGAACATTATTCACCGGGACCTGAACTCTCACAACTGTCTAGTCCGAGAGGTAAGAACTTGTCTTCCTGTACACTTTTGTGTTTGTGCCGACATACCTCTGCACATACAGCATGTTTTCTTTAAGGATTTAGGACGGCGCACCTGCCATTCGCTCATACAAAAACAAAAAAGGCCTTTGTTCGCAGTTGCTATGGGAGACTAAGACGACTTAAAAAACACTCCACACAAGAAGCTTAAAGCAGAAACATTCAGCTTGCCGGACCTAAACAAGGGGAGTGCTGAACACGTGTCACATGACAACAAAATGTTTGCCTGACAGCCTGGAGATTAATTTTAAGCTCACTAGCGAAGCTTAAAGCTGATTCACCACAGATATATCCCTGAACACTATGTCTGTCTTTTTTTCAGAAGTGATGATGTTGATAGTGAAAAGAGTGAATCCAGAACTAGTAACTAGCAGGTTGACGCTTTTTTCAGACAGTGTTTCCCTCAAGCTGTAAAGCGAATGAACTAAATATGCCCATTTCCTTTATGAAAAGTGAACAAGTCATTAAACCTGTCAGCCTGTGGTCTCACACACAAGCTGTCCCCTGCTCCCAGCAAGTGATTTCATTGCATCTGACATCATTTTATACTGTGAATGTCGTTAATGTGAATACTTTGTGTAGTAAAAATCACATTTAGTGACTTTTGGTGAGTATGCTTGTTGCATAAAAATAAAATGTTTTGGCATATTTCACTTTAAAGAACAACACAGTGGTGGTGGCAGACTTCGGGCTGGCTCGACTCATGGTGGACGACAAGAACGGGGAAAAGCTGACGCAGGGAAAGCTGTCTGGCATCAAGAGGCCCGACCGCCGGAAGAGATACACGGTGGTGGGAAACCCCTACTGGATGGCTCCAGAGATGATCCATGGTATGAACTACAGGAAGTGATCCATGTCCTTGCTTACCTGTGCTAATCACAAATATTTTATTGAGTATGAGATCACCAAAAATATTTTGTCTTTTTCCATCGCAGGGAAGAGCTACGATGAGAGAGTAGACATCTTTTCCTTTGGTATCATGCTCTGCGAGGTAAGCTATCCATCAGCTGCTCTGGATATTTTGGATTCCTGAAATTATATTTTTTTCATGAATAAACCCGGAGATCTCAAATGTCTTCAGGGCCTCCAGATGATAAAACCAGTCTAAGGTGTTATTCTGTAATTAGAGGAAAAAGTTAACACTGTCAAACCTTGAATTTAGCCTCATATGAAACACACCATTACATTTTATGAGGGGAACAGTCTTCCTTCTCCCAAACTCCACATTTCTTAGAGGGGGAAAATTGCTTTCCGACTGAGCATCCAGCGCCACAGTGATGAAGGCTTGCAGCCTGGCCACACACCATCCACATAATTTGGGCTCAACAGTGTAGGAGCTCCAGTATGAGTTCTCCAGATGAACGTTATTATCCAGAGAACATTACAGGGATTAGAGGGCAGGAAAGCAAAGAAGCCTTCATGTGGCTGCTGACGGGCACACAAATGATAGTTGTGGTCTGCTGGCACCATGAGCTTCTGTTTGGGGGGTTTGCTGGTTTTCAGCTGGAGGGCTGACCAAGACTGGGGGAGACTTCTGACACTTCGATCTTTAACTCTTTTTGCTCTTTCTTGCTCTTTCCAGGTCATTGGCAGGGTGAATGCTGACCCCGACTACCTCCCCAGAGCGACGGACTTTGGACTGAACATCTCGGGTTTCCTGGAGCACTACTGTCCCACCAACTGTCCCCGCGCCTTCTTCCCCATGGCTGCTGTGTGCTGTGACCTCGATGCAGACAAACGGTCAGACACCAGATTCATTTTGACATGTAACCTAAAGGGACAGTTCACCAAGAGTTGGATTATCACAGGAGCCAGCTTTTTATTTACAGAGGTTTTTCTGATACTAACCAACCAAAAAAAACTATTTTCTCAATCCTTTGAAACTGACCTAAACTTCCAATTCTAACAACTTTGGTTACTTCAGCACATTAAAAGGATTAAACAAGCATAAATCCTTCACTGTGTTGTATGACTAACTCAAGTAAACGCCCGTCAGGTACCTGGATTTTTCAATTCTGAGCAAAAAAATCACGTTTTATTGTGTTTTGAGGTGAACTGTCCCTTTAATTTATAACAAAAGAACTTGATAAATACAAATAAATTGGAGAGGTTTACAAACTGTGGTGTCCGTCTGCTTTCTTAATACACAGGCCTGCTTTCTCGAAACTGGAGGAGTGGCTGGAGAACCTAAAGATGCACTTGGACATCGGTCTGCCCCTGATGTCCGAAGTGGATCAGCTGCACAAGGCCTTCTGGGAGCACCACAGCATAACACGTCCTGAGAACGGCCTGCACACCCACCCCAAGCAGCCAGAGTAGACCCGAGCATAACAGGGACAAGTGGGACGTTATCAGTAACCCCCACAGGGGTGGCGACCACCTTGCCTGGATTGGCGCAGCGGGCGGAGGAGTCATGTAAATACCCCTCCGTGTTTGCGGGAGCAGACTGGCTCAGGCTCAGTAAATAGACTCAGGGGGAAAAATGTCAAACTGAGAAAGCCACCTGCGCACACATATTGACTTTCAAAGTAAAATCAAGAGACATTAATTAGAATTGCTTGATTCTGCTGCACCTGAAGCTACAATGGAACACATCATATGCAATCAGACCCGACTTTCAAATCACAAATCAGCTCTCGAATCATGTAGATTTAACTTTAGAGGTCATACCAGGTCAAGAATACTTGCTGTACTATTGTAGTGTGTATATTCATGTGGAAATATGATCCCCCCGCCCCCACCCCTAAAAACAATGCATACAGCAGACCTTCACTTTAGGCATCTACAGAATATATTGTGCAGTAGGTGTTTGCAGGTTTGGTTTTGCTTTCTGTTTGGACGTCAAAGACGAGGGAGTGTGAGTGTGTGTGTATGTCTGTGTGTGTCGTTTAGAGGTTTAGATCGACTCATGAAGCAAACCCTTTCAAGCTTTAAATAGTTCACAGAAGAGCGCATGACTGTAAATAATGCTGTCAGGGCAAATCCTGGTTCTTCGTGTCCCTCTGACCTCATTTGGTCACAAACCACTAATCTACTTGTGTTGCTGCCCCTCTCCCCTATTTCTTGTGTAGCACTGACTTTCACATGGAGGTACACGCACCCCTTTTTGGCCTAGATTTGGTACGTTGTCTCTCAGTTTTAAGAGCCGTTGGCATATCTCATCCGCACCGACATTTAAAGACTTAGCAGTGTACATAACCTATGACAATGTAAATGTTTTAAATATAGTAAATGTACAGACATATTTTATATACGTACGCGACATTGCCATATTTTTATTGGCCGACCAGAAATGGAGAGTAGAGGTTTGACTGCAGTTAAAAAGGCACAGCCGAAAGGTTTTTTTCTTCCCCCCCTCTTCTCTTTCTACATTTCCACCACTGTGGCAGGTTTGGGGCTTTTACTGTTCGACGTATGTGCAATCTTAATCCCTAAAACGTTATTTTAAACCCCGTAAATGTTACATTTTCGTCTTTTCTCTCTATCCGAAAAAGCAGCAGTCAACCTGCGAGCTTTTGTGTCGCCACAGATGTCCGCTGGAATAAACGTTAAAATAATACTGGATCAATCTAATCGCATCAAATGGCTTTAAACTAGCTGAAACTCTAAGACTACTACAATTATATGTGGTTTTGAGAGCAATCAAGCAGTTCTTAAGGGTTCCCTCTTCTCTCGTGTACTGTACAGTAGTTAAGGTACTGCCTCATTACGTCAGCTGTCTGTCTCACACCTCTGTCTCTTGTTTACATGTAAACGCTGGCTGTAAATATCACTGTAGTCCTTCCATTGTCTGTGTGCATCCTCAGAAATAATCTCCTTTGCACCTTCTAACATGAGACATTTATATCTGTTTGTTTGTTTGTTTTTTTAATCCTGCTGATGTTTTCACAAGCTGCATGATATGCTTGCTAGGTCTGCTCAGCTTCTGAACAGAGTTATTTTTGTCTTTATTTGAGATTTAAAAAAAAAAATTATAAAAGAAAGACAAAAAGTGTAAACAGAGTAAGCCGGGGTTTTAAAAAAAGGAAAAAACAAAACACAGCATCCCTCTCTCTCTTTTTGTTTTTAATAGCTATATACCCACTGAAATCTTTTTGTACACATTTGAGTACTTTGATTTGCACTATATAACCAAGTGGCTATTTAAAGCCACGTTTGTTAATTTTTCTCTCTTGGGCTACTTGTGATAAGGAAATAATGTCAGTTCAGGTTGAAATATGAATGCAAGACACTGATAGAGCCTTTTAACTATAAAAAATGGGATCCGGGAAATTCATCCTCTCGATAGCAAACTGTACCGTGTTTGGAGCGTGCTTCTGATTTATTATGAAGATGCATTTACACGGTTAAACTTTAAATACTGTTTTTTGGCAGCAGATTCGTCAACCCCTCCTCTCATATATCTGAGGTAATATTGCTAATAGTTTCGTTTCAGCACCACTTTTTCTACCTAAATAAAGCTAAAGTTTCCAAGCTTTTGCTACCGTGAGGATGAGATGTCCCGGCTCTGCCTGCTGCCTACAGACCAGTCCTTTGCGAATGATGTTCTGTGTTGTTTCTGACTGCTTGTTCCATGTATGACGCCCACAGAGGATGCAACCACTGCTGGTCTTTCTGACAATAGAGCACTTCCTCACCTTTTCATTGTACTCTTTTTGGCTCAGGGCCGTAATATTCTGGAGCTTTTTCTTGATTCAGTTAATCCAGCAGCTTTGCAGAAAACCGCTCCTCAGCACCGACACTGAGAAAACATGTAAACTATGTCAGTATGTACGCTCGTAACACAAATACGCTTCTGTAAAGTGAGCTCCTCCCAGTTTATGTGTTCGTCCGTGGGCAAATTTTCTTTCTCCATCCCAGTCTGAGCCATGTTGAGCATGTTAGGCGTGTCTGTGAGGAAGTGTTGATGATCGCCGAGAATGTCGCCGCAGCACTTCTTTGCAAAGGATCGTTACCTCTGAACAATGCTGTGCCTTTGTTGTAAGCTAGCCTTGCCAACGATTTGAAAACATGAACTGATTTCCCTTTTTTTAATGTATCATAAGTGCAAGCCTGATTCAAGTGGGTTGATTATCGTTGCTGAAACCACGTTGTATGAGATTTCATCTTGTTCTGTAACATATTTATATTTTCCAGATCTCCATTGTTAGTTTTGATATTTTCATATTTCTTTTTTGTCTTATTTAATTTTTTTCTTTCTTTCTTTCTTTCTTTTTTACACAAGCTGTGAAAACAATTCTGCACTTTAATCCTGAACGTTTAGACTCTGAGGAGGCAACTTTTTTTTTTCCATTTTGTCACAGCTACAAATAAAACTGTTGCTCCTTAAAATAAACCAGGTGTCTGTTCTTCTTACACAATACTATGCAACAGTCTGGAGGCAGCCTTTGTTTCTTTATATGGTGCGAGGAAAATGGGAAATGTTTGCAGCAGTTTAATGAAATATGCAGACATGCATAGAAATACTGTATATAAGGCAACAACAAAGATCCAAGCTTGAAAGTCAATATTTGTCTTGACCACTTTTATTCTCCAACACGGCATGAACAAGCAGCTTTCTTGTCATTTGTTTAAGCAGTCTTCAGGAATAGTTCTGGTTCCTCTGAAGTGATGTATATAAAAAATGATGTGTCACTTAAGGCTTTTGTGCAGTATTATATCTATATTCACTCTGCGATTAACCTCCTTCCACTACTGAAGCACCAGTGAGCTCTAAATATGGTTGTTCCGATGACATGTGCTTATCTCGGAGAGCAGTATCAGCACTAGCTGCAGAGAAACTGTGTGGGCAACATTAAAGTGATAAAAATAGTGCTTGTTTCAACTTGGGATGATGGAGGGAGTGAGTATTTTAAAAAAGTGTTTACAAAGCAACCACCAGATGTCACCATGTGTCTCTTATTATATCCGCTCATCATTTAGATTCATTTACAGTTAGCAGTATACACCTGTCACTACTACTGTTAAAAACAATAAACAAACACAGCATGAGTGGAAGACATGTTTACAGCTTTTTCTTAAATTAAAGCGCACAGTTTAAAGATAATTGTATTAAATCAGAAACAGTCCAGCTAAAAGCAAATATACTCTTGTAGTACTGCTGAAGTCTTAATATTTAAGCATGAATTTCAGTGTTGAGTTGTGGAGGTGCAGTTTTCAGATTCTAAAATGAGAGTATGTAAGTAAGAAATTAGTGAGAAATGCAGTTATCACAGCTTCAACGAGGTGTCACCCTCAAGTGTGTTGCTTTGTCACATCAACACTTTTCACAGATCTTCAGCTGACTCCAATCTGAGACGATACAAACTGCAGATCTTCATGTCTGAGAACCATGAAAGAGTTGAAGTTGTATCCTGCTTTATTCCCTTACTTGGAGTCACGGTTTTCATTTTTAATTATAAAGAGAAGATTCACAGTCAGATTCTTAAGTGGTCTAACGGGCTGATTAGTGTACATCAAACAGTTGCAAGGGTTGGATGTGCAGAACAAAGTTTAAAAACAGCTTTACTCCAGCAGCCATCACTCAGATGAACAAATTGTAGCCTTTTTACTTTGTGGGTTACTGAATGCTCAAAATGATTTAGTTCTTTTTTTCAATCTTTTTGTACTATGCTTATGTTGTCTGCTGTGTGTTGAAACTGTGCATGTGAGGATTGATGACTCAGGATTACAGAACAAATCTACCTATGGATACAAATAAAGTAACCTGAACCTGTTTATACATCAAAATCAATTAATTATAGATTGGCACTAACTAATAAATACACATGTAAAAGCTCAAATTTTAGGCTGGTTAGACGAATGTTTCAGCCTAAGCTGGCAAAGCATCTTATGGGTGGAAACAGCATCTAGCTACTGAAAATAATACTATTTAAAATAAGTAAATTTCCCCCCAAAATTTAAGTGCAATATTTTGGTGAACATCTTGAATCAAAGCCGGATGTCTACACTTCATATGTTTACAATACTTTTGTTCGATTGTAGAATTTTGATAGACGGAAATGACCCCCAACTAATCACCGCCTCCTCCCTCAAAAAAAAAATACTAAATAAAGTAAAAACTAAATTAAAAAAAACGGAGTTTAGCTTTGTCGTTATTTGTGACGCTCCAACGTTCACACACACCTGTGTTTACCTGTCCTCCTCCGATGCTAACAGCTTCCCCGGAGCGCTGCAGTTTATTCCTCTGAGACGCACGTGACCGTTTTTCCCGACGCGCATCCACGTGCGATTGTTTTCATTCCGACGATGCTGCGGCAACCGCGGCTGCTCTCTGACGTCACCGAGCTGGCAGTCAGGAGGCGGCTCGACAGTTTGAACCGCGAACGGAGAGAGAGTGTGTGTGTGTGAGAGAGAGAGAGAGAGAGAGCGAGAGAAAGAGTGTGTGTGTATGTATGTGTAGACACGGGTTTGTCCGGTTACGGCACGCAGGCGAGTGTTTTACAGTCACTGTTCAGATTCGGAGAGGAAATTAAGGAAAATACCGACGAAGAAGAGGAGGGGGGAAAAGAGAAGAAGAAGGTCGCGGCCTTTGGCGCTCAGTGAAACTTTAAGATGGAAAATTCATCCAGCAACAGCCGGTTTCGGTCCGCAATGTTCAACCACGGTGAGTCCTCACATCCGACACTGAATGCGGAGATGCTCGTCTACTTTCTGAATAGGACCTACCTAAGAAAAAATAAATAAATAATCACATGTTCTTCCTTTTAAACGGTATTATTGTTATAATTTAATCAGTTAAACACACAAATCGTCACAATCTTCATCATCTCAGGTCTGTTTGGCTACAGCTCCGGGTTGTAAGCCGGTGATATAAGTGCAGGTTTTATTTTTATGGGTCTACTCAGACAGACAGGACAGGATTGAGGGTACACTTCGTCCCGCTGAATGAAAAATCCTTGGAAAGCCTGGCAGCAGCCTGAGCTCCACACGGGACGACAGCACTATAATTCTGCAGCTAAAGACTCACCACACCGAACTATTTCTGGACTACGCAGATCTGCAGTCAGCTCCATAAATATTTGGACAGTGACACTGTGTTGTTGTTTTTTTTTGCTTTTTTGTTGTTTTTTGTTGTTTGTTTGTTTTTAATCTCTGTAATCTGCTGTGTTTAGCATCAAAGGATTGAAATGAGCCTTTACGAGGTGATTAAAATGGAGACATTTGGCTTTAATTCAAGAGGTTTAACAAAACTCTGGAAGGGGGGCTATAGACATCAAGTGCAGAGTTCCCCCCCCATCCAGCTGCCTTCACTTGACTGGTAATTAGTGTAGCTATGTGCCCTGAAAGGGTTAATGCAGATAAGGACCACAGCTTCATTGGGTCATTATAAAACCAGTGTGGTGAAGTACAGAGGCAAAATGACTGTACTGGGGAGATGGATGGAGAGCTTGGAGTGTATATTACACCATCACCATAAAACAAGAAGTTCTGGTTCAGTTTGTTGCCTCAGATCGCTTTTCACTGACACCTTTATGTTTTTCTTTCTCCTTTGGATGTTGTGGAACGGCATTCGACAGCCCAAAACCAAACATTGGGCTCCACTGTTGGGTTTTTCTAAGCCAAGATATTTGTAAAGTTTTTGTCTTTTTCAGTGGTATTTTAGAAATTTGTGGACACATTGTTCTCTTGACATCAAATAGATTTGGTTCCCTGTTGTAAACAGTTTGAATCTCACCTGTATCTTATCGTGTCGGTGTGGGTACAGAGAGTAGTTTATTGGGCACAGTGATCTTGTGATGTGAAGTACCGGAGGCTGCAGTTGAGCTGAAACATTCCCCTCATTGAAACAGCTACCCTGTGGTGTACTGTATGCACAGAAGGGTTGTGTAATGGATACAAACATGGCGAAAAGAAAGTGGGAGGTGATGAGTGCTCTTGTGCTGAGCGTTCATATGATATTCTTTTCGTGTGTTGCTCATGTCATATGTTGCACCCAGATGATTAGAAATATGCAGTGAACCTTTTACTTTGTCAGGTCTGTGCTCAGTGTCCCTGCTCTAAGTAGTAGTAAGGTTCTACTACTATGCTGATTTAAGCAATAAAACAGCCCTTTAATACACAATAAGACCCAAATCCCTGTTGCAGGAAATGAGACTGTCCAGAGACAGATCTTCTGCATCCCTGATAATTTTTGTGGAGTCTTTAGATTTCACAGCATAGTTCTAAGTATAAATGTTAGTGTTTCCATGTCCTGCTGCTTGCTCTTTCTTAGGTGTCATTTTTTTTCAGAACTGCTGGCATGTAATAAAATAGAACAATTAGTTTATTGTAAACATATGTAACTGGGTTTAATTAACAAATATACCAGATGTACTGTATGTGCTAAATACACTTTTTCACTCTGTTTGAAAGAAGGATAAATATTTTGGGAAGAAGTCAGAGTGATGTGGGTTTAAAATTATCCAAAGTGAACCCAGAGCTGTTTCTATTTGATTTGTATCCATAATAAAATGCCCAAGCTTTAATAGAGCTCAGTCTGTTAAATGCCAAAGATATATTACTCCTAAACCAAATGTTACACAATAGATAAGCCAGGATGCATACTAGAAGACAAATAAGGTTTGAGGGCAATTTTAAACTCTTTTAAACATTTGGATCCCTCAGAGTTAATCATGCAGTGTTTGGTTTGTTATACATTGTAGAGGTATTGGGCCAAACCCCTTAATCTTTGAATTCCAGTGTTTCGTTTAGTCCCATTGTTGCTGGTGTATAAAATCCAGCACTTAGCTTCTTCCCTCCTAAATATTCCACAGTTAGCTGTAAGTGGTATTATTGCAAGGTGGAAGCATTTAGGAAGCACTGCATCTCCACCTGGCCTCAGCAACTGCAGAGCTTCCAGCCTCCTTTGGCATTAACATCAGCATGAAAACTGTGTGCTGGGCTCCTGTGCTAGCATGGGTTCCATGGCTGACAGTGGGTGTTTGGGACAGGTGGCACAGTGTTCCTCAGGGAAAGCCTTGTCCTCCTGCTTTGGCTGTGCTGACAGCCTCGCTGGTGGAGGATCTCAGCATGTAGGTCAAGAGAGAGAAAATTAGGAAGTGAACCAAGTAGCTTTTACACTACTGTAGTTCTGTGAGTCCATAATTAGATGTTTTCATTCCAAAATTTGCAGATATTTTTGGAGAGCTGTGAGTGTGAATGTTAAAGTTATCCGTTTGTTGTTAACCGTGCCATCATGTCACAGTAATTTGGTGCTTCTGGAATCAACACATGCTGCTCAGTTTGGTTTTAAAGAGCAGCAGCAGTAATATGCAGCTCATACATTATATATAGTCCATATGCAGGACTGACTAAACCACCTCCTGTTGCTGCTCTTATTGAAGTGGTTGTAAATGGTGGCAGAGGCTATAATGATCTTTCAGCTCCGTGACCTGTGCCTCAGTCTGCTCTGCACGCTCACAGGCAGAGATGGTCCTGAGTTTAAAGCAGTGAATCAATATTTGTTATCGTGCCAGGAAGCCTTCCAGGATGGGCAGCTTTGAGTAAAGAAATTTGTTTTGCCTCTTAAGACTTGAAGGAATCAGTAAATGGCAAACCTCATGAATAATTTGGATTGTCGCCTGCTCATGACTAATTACTGGAGTGGCCAAATGTTTCAAAAGTGCTAGACTTTGAGATTGGTGCCAGTTTGATGCTATTTTTATCTGAACCTTTCACCAGTACAAGACTTCTGTGTGGAAGTTGGTTTTCAAATGTTATTTTCCTTGCTTTCTGTCAAACTAAACTCCTGGCTAGCCCACTCCAACTCTGTAAACCCACCAGGAGCCTCTGCCCCAAATTATTTACATAACACAAATGTGCAGACACTGATGACTAAATTCCATCCTTTAAGCATGCGGGCTTGTAGCATCCTCACTTGAGCTTTACCACAAGCCACATGCTGATGTTGTTGCTTTTCAAACACCCACCCATCCATCCATCCATCCATTTATCTAAGTTCAAAGTTGGAGAGGTAGGGTACAACCTGCACAGGCTTAAACAGCCAACAGGATCAAAATTTTATTCATTATCCCTTGTGTGTATTTCAGTAAAAGTTGACCCATGTCACTGAAACCTTTTTAAATATCTTGGCACCAGAAAGAAAGAGACAAAGATGTGTTTTTGTTGTTGTGGTTAAATTGTGGGATTATGATTGAATCTAAAAATGTGTCAATTATTTTCGATCTTCAAAAGAATGCTTTACAAATATATATTGGTGTTCCATGTATTTTTGCTTACTTGTTTGTTATTTTATTTATTTATGTTTTGTCGTTGAGAGTGTTGTTTAAAATTGTTTGAATTACTTGATTGAATATTGAGACTGTTTTGGAGCATTTTGTGTTTTCTGGTAACACTTCTTAGATAATCAGCATTTTCTTTGCATTTAGATATTCTCCTAAGTTTCAGGGTTGCTCATGATTTTTCTGTATGACTAAACATTTTGGTATTTATGTGTTTCTTCTCCTCCCCTATGTGTCCGACCTGTGTTGGATGTCATCTTCCTCCGACCAGATGATGAGGTAAGAAATCCTTTTTTGCTTAAATCCTACAACCACAGACAAAGTAGGGCGCTGATGAGGCTAGGCTTGACCTTGATTATCTCACCAAAATGAGGACACTGTGGTTTGTGGATGTCAGGGCATTTTATCCCTGCTAGCCGGAGTTGTTGTTCAGTTTCAGATCAGAAGTCACTTTTCTTTTCACAAATTGCTCTCCCTCATCTTGTTTGTTTTTGGTTTTGTTTTTTTTGCTGTGAATACTTTGAGTGTGAAATGGTCTGGGCTTTTCACCTGGCTTCATGTGAATGGGTGTGTTCACAGAGCCCAGATTTTCTTGTTCCACATGTTCTGCAGAGTGACAGCTGAGAATCTGCTACATGTTCCAGCTTTCTTTTTTTTCTTTTGTCTGTTGGATGATGAAAGGGCGACTGTAGACACTCAAATATGTAAAGTGAAACTTGGAGTCAGCAGCTCTCCTGAACCTGTGCTGCTGTTTGAGTGACTGCAGTCAAGTGTGATCAGCAACCAGATGACTGTCACTTTAGTGTCAAAACCCACCAATGCTTTTGCTTTACTCCTTTGATGTCACTGTCCAAAACCCCACAGCTGTGTTTGGCCCCACTGACTGGGGATGAAAGAGGACGGAGAGGAGGAGGACGGGGTGTTTGTTTTCCATCCCGAGCAGTTCACAGACGAGTGGAGAGGGGTTGGATTTGCGTGGGTGTGACAAACCCCGGTTTCTTTCTCAGCTGCATTCCTGGCCTGTGTGACAGAGCTGCAGGGTGTGTTGACAGAGGGAACAACACCTAGGGAGGAAACTTCTAGCATCTGTCCAAGGCCGAGAAGTGGCGGCTGCTGCTGCTGTAGCTCCTGGCTGGATGACAGCATTCGCTCGTTACTCTCCTGACGGTTTGGCACATCTTTCGTTGGGTATGTGATTAAATAAGCAGATGGTCCGAGTCTGCATAATCTTAATTCTCGCTCTTCAAACCACACCCATTGTTGCTATTCTCATTAAACACAGTCTACTGTATCTACACATCTGAAAGCCATCATTAGGTCCAGATTGACATAAATAAAGCACCCTTCCCCTGCACCCACACCCAGTGGCTGTAAAACCACGCAGGACTGTGGGGTGTGGTGGTTCAAGAGGGTGGCTGTGGCTTCCTTTTGTTACCCTAAAAATGCCACATGCACACACACACACGCACACAGACACAGAGACGTCAGATGGGCAGTACCAGCTGTGGAAAGCATGTAGAAAAGGACGGTTGCTTCTCTTGAGAGAACTTCTCCACACACACATCAGCATGGTGCATTCCTCTGTGGCTTTTACTCAACTAGCCATTAGCTTTCTGAGGCTTCAGCTGCTGCTTGCCACTGCAGCCAACATGCAGGCGCTCTATAGTTGGAGTTTATTAGCCCATTAGCTCGCTAGCGACTGCAGCGGATGCCGGTTTCCCTCTCTCCTCTGATTCTTCTTTGGCTGCGTCTGTTTTTCTCATCTGCTGTTGCTGCAACTGTGCACGCTCTCTTTGGGTTAACTTAGAAACTGGAAATGCAGAATGTCTAGTTTATGCTGCACCACGCCTGTTTGTCAATTAACAGCCATTTCTTTGTTAAAGACACACTCACACTACTTGTTGTCATTGTGAAGTAAAAATAGCAAGCAATTAAGCTCAGGGAATGTTGAATGATTACATTCTGTCTGTCTTGTTTTTCCAGTGGGGTGTTAAATAAGTACAAATGAAAATTGAATCAAGCCTTACCATTACTTAAATGTCTTAAAAACTTCTCTCTCTTTAGCAAGCAAAACTTTAACATGGATAGTTCCATAGCTGTCTTCTTACTATAATGATCATAGCATATTTATGTATATATGTCTGTATGTAACCCATTTCCACCTTAATGAGTTGATCAATCTGAATGAGACTTCGCACGGACATCGTCACACATACAGCGGTTATTAACAGCTTTATGTTTTTGAAAAAGATTTCTTGTGAATCCCTTTTTTTTTCCTTTTTTTTTTTTAAATTTCCTAATATATTATGTCCATTTCATCATCCAATCATCATTGGCGCTGTGATGGAAATTTGCTTGAGTCGCCACAAATTAGAGAGTGAAGAGTTTGAAAATTGCACCAAAGGCCTGGTGCTGTGTGAATATTGTAAAACGACATCAGTAGGCGTTAAGAAAGTCCAATTGAAAACAAGCAAGTAAATCAAATAAATGAATGGTAACTGTTTTGTGACAGTGGGAAGGAAGAACTCCCTTTTAACAGGAAGAAACCTCCAATAGAATCTTGCTCGGGGAGTGTCAGCCGGTGTGTCCGGTTGTGAGAGAGGGAAAATGCTGAGAAAATGTTGCTTTTCTGACTTAAACACGCTAAAACCGCAGATTATGTTACAGGTTTGATATTTAGCATGTGTATGACACATATAAAGTATCTTTATTTCCCCACTGTCCTCTCCGATCTAGTAATTATCAGAACTGTTAACTTATTTCAGCTGTGGCTTCTTGAGTTTCCACAAGATGCATCCATAGAGAATTAACTGTGAGGCCTGCATGTACTATTCCCCTTAAAGTCATTATTCTTCCCTGTGCAAAACTTAAATGATTATAATTAAGGCAAAAACGAATAAAGTGTATAAAACCACAAATTTATAATGAGGACCAAACAACAGATGAGTAGTTTTTCAGTCTTCATTGCTGCTTTACTCGCTCAGTATTTGAGAAAGGGAAACGGGAGATAAAAAAATTTTGCACACCTGGTTTACTTTACATGATGTGTGTTATCGTATGAATCTCAGCTAACATACAGTGTCAAATATGAACATTATATTCTCTCCTCAGTTACATTTTCTCAATGAATCCCTTGGCAGTAGCACATCTCTCTTCTGTAAGCTGTTTTATTGAGACTATGATGTACGACTCATCAGTGAAAGCTGACCCATCGTTCTGTGTATCTGTGCAAAGTGTGTGGGCTTCATTCTCTGAGCGTGTAGTGAGATTCCCTGTGTAATGCAGACACTGTTTTTGCCCGTGGGTGTGGCTTTGACAGGCAGCCTGCTGGGCTTTTTTCAGCTTCATTCGATGGCAAACAGTCGTGTTAGGGAGCAGGCACGCAACACTTCACTGAACACAAGGCTGCGGTAACGCGGCAGTAAAAGGGTGGTGAAAGAGAAGAGATAATGGAGGGATTTTTTTTGTCAGCATTAGACGCCATCTTTTGTTTAATATTGATGTTGAAGTTTTTCCACTGAAAGACGGGCTACAAATATGCTTTTCTGCCATTATGAAAGTGAAATATAAGAATATAATATAAGGGGGATACACAGGCATTTAATAATAAAAAATTTAAAAAAGCTGTACAGTATAGATCACACAATACCACTTTTTTATGTCCGATACCGATATCATAAATTTGGATATCTGCCGATACTGACATGAATCCGATATATTCTATTTTATAATCAATAAAGCATTTTTTAAATATCCTGCAGCATTTTGTATAAGTTCATAGTCAAATTTAAAAAGACAAAACACTAAAACTCTTCTGTTACACTTGTATGCAAAAAATACTCTGCACCCCAATCTTTTAATTTAAACTTTTAGCAGAACTTTAAATCTAAGTATTTAAAGTAAGATTCCAAAAGTAATTTAAAATGCCATTTTTTGCAGATTTCAAAAACTCTGGTTCTGGAAAAAGTTCAATATCAGCACAAAATAACAAAACAAAAATGTTTATATTCAACAATGAAAAAAAAACCAAATGGACCCATTTGTACTTAAAGCTATTTATGTTGATAAATAGACATCCAGAGTGGAAAGAAGTGCAAATAAATGCAAACACGGCTTCATGACACTCATCTTTTATCATGATTGAAGTCAGTGTAAGCTGTTTTGTATCACATTTAACCTGAGACTGAATTTTGTGTCAATTCTATACGAAACTTAACACAGGTATGAAAAAAAACAAAACGTGTTTTTTATAGTTTGTTTGTTTGTTTTTTCGAACCACGGAACTATTTAGCCTGCAACACAGTCAGTTTTGTTTAGGCTTTTTTTAAGTAAAACTTGAGTCTATCCATTGCACGGTCAATGACAATGCACAGACATCCGTGTCCCATATATCGGTTGTTAAGCTCAACGTAGGAATGCTTTACAAACATTCAGAGATGAACTTACACACTTGCTTTACTTAACTGGAATAGCTTGCTTGGAGATGAAAAGCCGATTTGGCAGCACGTAGCGAGGTTCCAGATGCTTTCAGTGTGAAGTAACTCAAGACCACCGACAGGTCTCGGACGCAACAGCCGCTCTTTCATGTGACTCATACTGCTCCAACGTGCTAAGGTCATTACCTGGGCTACGCCATGTCGCAAGTTTTGTGAGTTGCTTTTGTGATATTTAATAGATCAAATTACAATTTTTTTTTTTTTTTTATTTCTCCCTGATATCCGATCCAGTAATTTAAGTAAGGATCGGACCAATACTGTATATCGGTCCATCCCTAGAACAGTATAAAATAATGCAGTCCAGTAGGCCTTATCCTTTTTCTCTGGACTTTTTTATCTTTATTTGTGCAGTAAAGTTAGAAAATAAAAAGTGAAGGACTAACACAGTAAAATAGTGTGGAGCAGTGACTCTGCAGCTGCTGAGAGCTTTTTAACCCTTTTGGTATGGACCACAAGCCTTTGGCCATCAGGTTTCCAGGAAAATGTTCATTTAGCTGCTTCAGCTTAGGTCTTGTCAAAGTTTGCTGGGACACTGGAATAAGATAGAACTACTGTTAATGATGATGTTTATCCAACAGCTGTACTCTACCTCCAGCAACAGCCTGAAATTTAGCACTAAGATGATTCTTCATGCTGATATGACTTCCTGTCTAAGTTACTTCATGATTTTAGCCTTATCTATTGCCTCTTTATGTATGCATTCCTTTGCTAATCTTTCTGGAGTAGCTGCTTGAAGACTAATGTTGGAAATGCCTTTGTGAATCACCCTGTTCATTCCTACTTTGAAATCCCAACTTCCTGCGCTCACTGCTTCCTTCCTATCCCTGCTGGGCTTGCTCACCCAGCCCTCAAGCTAACCGGCTTCATATCTGCAGATGTCCCACGTCAGCCCGAGCTCGCTTTCCAACCTCCACTCTGAGCACTCTGCAGAAGTTTTGGTCAGAGGGCGACCTTAAACATTCCTCTAAAGCCTCACTGAAGTGGCCCCTGCCAATCCTCCCACTTGCTATAAATAATCTCAGCCCAGTTCCCATGGCCCCCACTAAGGTCCCAGCACTCAGCTAACAATGCGTGATATGCTTAAACCAATGAGATTACCAGCTTTTCTGACTGAGATTATCTTTCAGGGAGAACCTGAGGCAGGCGATGAGACAGTGGCAGGTGTTGCCAATATGGTCAGGCCACTGTGGTTTAAGGGGAATAAAAAGACCATTTCATATAAACATATTCTGTGCCGTGCTCCAGCTGTTTCTTGTTTAGGAGACTTGGAATTGTTCGTTTAAGAACCATCTTCAGAAAATATGCCACATTTTTTTCCACTATGCTCAGACTGGTTTGTAATCAAACTGAAATTTACATCTGCAGAGTGGCTCTCATTTTTTGGCATACCCAGATTCCATGTTCTCATTGCACAGTTATAGTATTTAAAGCATCCAGTCCTAACCTCTAACCCCTGTGGGACAGCTCTCATATTCTTCTAGCTTTTCACCCTGTGGTTTGGAGTGCAGTCATCTCCAATTCATCTGGAGTCGGCCCAGTGAAAATACATTTTGCTTATGTTTCAGCATGTGTGCATATAGTTCATACTGTCATTAAAATACAAAACAGTATTCATCTGGAGTGAATAAATACCATAGAAGGAAAAGTCACCCACACATACTGTAGCTCATGCAAACCATTCAAACAAATGTTAGCATTTTTGGGTCTTCAAGCATTGTTTTGTGATTTATTTCATTTCTTCATAGAGGGGGAAAAAGCATATTTCCTTTGCAGCTACTGTGGAGCTAAATAAAGGAAGGGCTCTGTACACAACAGAGCTTTTGTCTATTTACCAACAATTATCCCCCCCAGCAGCATCCCCAAGACCTGGGCCTGATTTCAGTGTGGTTGCTCTGCACTGTAGCTTCTTCTCTTCCCTGTGGTGGTTGCATTACAAAGGAACCTGCAGAGGAATTTCATGCAGCACAAGCAGCATATCAACCAGCGTGATGTTTGTAAGGATGGGCAGCTGTCTGGGCTGAGAGTCAAAATGCCTTGATCTAATCTCTGTACATCTGGGAGTAAAGTCAGGGAGTTTACTCTAAGTGGATGCGCGACTAAAGCAGATAACAATTAAGGCTATCTTTTAAATGTCATTATCAGACCTCACAGTGGGAGGGGAAACGTCTGATGTGATGAGAAATATGCAGAAAAGGCTCTGGAGTGACCACTGCCAACATGTGGGAATTTTTATTTATTTATTTTGCTGTGGAGCGATTGCAGGATGGAGGCTCAGTAGGTAAATTTTTCCCCCCTTCTAGAGAAGGTTTCAATCCCAGGCAGGGTCCCTCTGGTATCCATGTTTTCATGCCATCAAGAAGACATCAGATTAATGCTGCCTGTGTCTTTCCAGGACACACAAAACAGCTTCACTCCAAGGTTAAATAAAGGTTAAAAAATAAATAAATTATCCCTTACAGGTTATGTCTTGAACACTTAAGAGCATTATTTCTTCATTTGTCAACAATGGCATTGGCACCCCGGTGAATGCTGACAACGGTCTTTGCTTTTTCGCTGTTTAGGATTACATTTTATACGTCTGACATTTGTTAGACATTGAAATCTGCTTATTGTTGCATGAGAATATGCGACTGTGCACTAATGCATAGAAATAAGACCAGCATGGGCCTCAGCTGCAGCACCCTTTGCTCGCCTTAAGCAAACACTTCCAGATGCTCCCACCATGCTGCTGGACAGCGAGAGGAAATTCCAGGCAAGCCAAAAGGAAGAGCAGGAGAGATGGTAGAGATGTTGAGGGCAGGGGATTCAGTAAAGGATGGCCCCTTATGTCCCTGGTGTGTGTTTGTATAAAGTGTATCTTGATCTGATTTGTAGGAAAATAAGTATTGTGTAGTAAAAGTATGAAAAAGGAATAGATATCAGATGAATTTCATGTAACGTGGGAAAATGTGCTGGTTAGAACAACAGGTAAATTATAAGAAATGACTACAAAGGGGATGATGTGAGTCATGAGGAAAACACACCAAGTTTGCTAGACGCCTGTAAATGATAAGGAAAGTTACAGAAGGCTCATAGGGTTGCAGTCATGGATGAGATGTTATCAGATGTTAGTTTGCAGGAGGAGCTGCTGCTCATAAATCCAGACGATAAAGAAACCAGGTGGATTTACTGTATTTCTTTGCCTCGCACCATCAGCATCAGACACACAGACAAAACAGATACTTAGGCAGATGCAGGTATCAGATTTAAGCACATAATGTTTCAGCATGTTGAAACATGATGATAGACGGATAAGCGTGGAGAGGATGGAAGTTTAAAACATCGCCACAATGCAGTTTGGTGGATATAAGTGTAACTGGAATTTAGGACGTGGTTTAGTGGAAGAGAGAAGGCCTTTAGATGCCAGGCTCAAAAACTTTAAAATATTTTCTGTACTACAGGGTGGGCCATTTATATGGATACACCGCAATAACATGGGAATGGTTGGTGATATTAAAGTCCTGTTTGTGTCACATTAGTATATGTGAGGGGGCAAACTCCTCAAGATGGGTGGTGACCATGGTGGCCATTTAGAAGTCGGCCATCTTGGATACAATGTTTGTTTTTTCAATAGGAAGAGGGCCATGTGACACATCAAACTTATTGGTAATGTCACAAAAAAAACCAATGGTGTGCTTGGTTTCAACGTAACTTTATTCTTGGATTATTATATTATTTTATTATATATAATATGGCCCAGCCCTAACTGAAACTATAACCACGGCACTGGCACCCTACTGTTCAGTAAAGTCTTAGAGTAGTTTATGGGAACAGTGTCTGGAGTTCAACAGGTCAAACCTGATTCACATTTTATGCTCTCCTATCAGATTAAGTATGTTTTATTCACTGGTGTTTGAGCCGAGAGCATCATGATGAGGATCTGTGGGGGGTGGACCTGTGATCTGATCCGTTTCATCCACGTTATTACATGTGATAAAATCTTTTTCATCTTTCTTGGAATGACTGTGTACGTTAACATCCTTTTTTTCTTATGACTTTTTAAAAACACTGTTGCTGTTGCTACCCCTGCAGTTTGTTTGTTAATGACGCCCCTGAGGCTCAGGATGCGTCTTTTTATTTTTGGGTTGCTCTTTGTGGCCTGATATGATTCGATTCTTAGTGTTTTTGTCTGACTAACACTTTGCAACATTGTTTTTGAAAGGTGCTAAACAAAAACATATCATTGTAACTGTAATTTGGAGTTGGTTGTATTTTATGTGTTCTGTGTGGTGTATTTGGGGGTCAGTTGAGAGCAGTAGTGATGTGAGCTCAGGGATTTTGGGGCTGAAGTGTCTGCTTCTGTGTGAACTGGGTAAACGCCACAACATGTGCGTCTCATTGAGGGATCAAAGTGTTGACACGTGGCCCTCTCTTGAGCCTGCGCCCCTCTTTTTTTCCCCCATTTTACCCTTTTATATCCTCCCTTCATTTCAGAGTTTCTGCTCTTTATCTTCTGGTGAAAGAAGGATCTCCAGCATCCAAAATAGCCCCTCTCACTTAAAGGACTCACTCCCTTGGGCTTTAGACTTTCTCTATTTAACCTTTACATAAACATACTTGCATAACTGCGGCATGTTGACCTCCCTGCTATTCAAGAACTCCAACCACACCAGGATCTCTCTCCATGTGTCTCCACCATCGGGGCCAAGAAGGTTTCTGAACCTGGGATTTTAGAAATGAGCATCTTTTGGTCATCAGTCATGATGACTGTAGTTCTGACACTAAATTATCATTCAGGTTTATATAGGCGTAGTAGGGTCTAACTGTACTTTAACAAAAGCATGTGTAATAAATGTTATATCTTAATTTAAGAGGCCTCACATTGATTTACAGACGCTGCCTGAGTTTTAACTGTAACAAATAAAATACAGTGTTTAAAAAACCCTCTGAAAGGCAGTGTGGCCCAGCAGGAAACCAGACACCCATTTACTAATCCTCTCTGTGAGGTAGTTTTAATTACAAGTGTCTATCTTATTTTGTGTGTGTGTCTGCGTGCGCCTCTATGATCTTCAAAAGTTAACAGCACCCTCAGGACATCCATTATGGATTGCTTTATGGAGCGGCCCTTAGTATTTAAACCCTATGAGCAGCTAATGACTTCCTTATTTTCACTGTTAAAAAACCCTCTTTCAGTCTCCTTTTTTAGGCTCCTGGTAACTGAAAATAAAAAAGAAAAACATCCGGTGCTTTTAGACAGATTAACAGGTTGCCCAAGGCAGCTCGTAACAGGGTGAAGTACAAGTTTATTCAGCTCCTTTTTTTCAGTAACTGTAGCACTTGTTTCATTGTTTTTTTTGTGGGTTTTTTTTATGAAACATTTTGACAAATATACTGTAGACGTACACTTTACAGCAGTAAAGACCACAAGTTTGTTTCTATAATATGCCTGTTTTAAAAATGAGGATCGTGCTCAGTGTATGGATACTTTTTAAATATCACTAATAGTCAAACTGGAGGCAGAGTAAAGGCTGGATAACCAAAAGGCTTTTTAAAAAATCTCAGAATAGCTGTTATATATCTCTGTCCTTTTTACAGCTAAATTAATACAATCAGTTTCCTCTTACAGGCTTTGCCCAGTTTTTATTCATTTCAGTCAGTGAGTTAAAATGAGCTCAGCAGAGGAAAACAAAGAAGCTGCTCTATCATGGCTGTAATCTCCAGCTTATATTTCTGTTTATGGCCAAACTGAGAACTTTGAAATACAAACCTAAAGTGGGTTTTAATATACAACGTGTAATTGTCAGTGCTGTTAGAAAGTACTCGATCCACAATTCACAATCCTATTCATTTATTTAAGTGAATTATCTCCCTTCCTATAACTCAGTCTGTGGTCCTTTATTGACCACATGAAAATTAAAAATGGTCCTACCATCCTTCAGTGGAAAACCTCTGTGTCATTTTGTTGAGCTGCTTTTGAGCAATAGCACTGTGTGTTAGCAGTGCCCTCCTGTGTGTCAGTCAGGCATGATGATATCATTATAGCAGATCTCAGTGTATATTTATACACACTTTTTAAAAAGACCAGAAAATAATTTGATCCGGAGGTACCAGAGGAAATGACAGAAACCAGACAGGCCTGTTACTGGCAGTGAGGCTGGAGGAAAATGGGATATAACACAAAAGCTTATAGCTATCTGTGATCACTTTCCTGCTATTTTATTTTAGTTTTTATTTTATTTATTTATTTTTTGTCTTTTTTACAGCATGAGACATTCGTTCTCCTGTATTCAGCTATCTCACAGGGCAGTAAATAGATGCCCTCAGTGTCCTTGCACTTGCCTCAGTGTTAACGAGCCTCCCCCTTTTTGACGCTGTTTGTGATATTTACGTCTGTGAGAAGTGCTGCGTATTTCAGTAGCACTCTGTGTTTAACTTGTGAATGTGTGTGAGATCGAATTACAAAACACACTGAAAACTATGTGAACTTTTAAACCGCAGAGGGGGCAGAAAGCAAGCATTTATAATGAGTCACAGTTGAGCAAGGTTTTTACAGTTGACTAAAATTGTGTGCTAAAAATGTTTCAGTTCGTTCAATTCAGTTTTATTTCTATAGCGCTAAATCACCACAAGAGTCACCTCAAGGTGCAGCCCCAATAATCAGACGACCACCTATAAGCAAGTACTTTGGCAACAGTGGGAAGGAAAAACTCCCTTTTAACAGGAAGAAACCTCCGGCAGAACCAGGGCCCGTTAGCTGAAATAAAAATTCAGACTGAATGAGAACTGACACGAGATTCTTTACTCATAACTAACTTGTATATAACAAAAATATACAGGAAGTGGCTTTATTTTTAGTATTTAGTCTATTCATGTATCCACATTAACCTCCTATCTGGTTCAGGGTCACCTGCTGTAATAGGGTGAAAGGCAGGGTACGCTTTGGACAGGGCTACTAACTGTTAAATGTAGCATCAGCCGAACCTGCCTGATGAGGGTTTAATGCATTTATTTATTGAGTCTTTATTGTTAATATGACTGTGAGTCAGCTGCTGTCACTTAGTGCAAAACACTTATGGGTTCTTTGTTAGCTGTGCACTAGGGCTGGGCCATATTATACCGTTCACGGTAATACCGGTATAATGTTAGGCAACGATAGGAAAATGAAATATCGCGATAGAATATGAGTAAAACGCGCATGCGCAGTGCCTTTGTTTTCATACGCACATGGCCGATTGTTGAGTGAAACAGATGAACCAGAATTGGTTTGTAAAAATGGTGCAACTTCAGTGATGTGGAACTGGTTTGGTGTTTGTCCGTCAGATACACGACAAAGCACATTTTTTTGCAGAACATGCAAGCGGCCGTCGGACTAAGATGCTCTTAAATCTGGGAGTAATCTGGGTCCTAAACTCCGTATGCTTCAGGTCAAACGAACACTGCAGCATCACTAAGAGTTAAAAACTGTCTAAATTCTTTCATCTTTAATAAAACGATCAGCATTGCTGCTTTACCAGGTGTAACTATGAAGTTTAACTTCCAGGCATCCATGAAAACAAAAGTTATTACATTTAACGGAGTTAGAAGTTAGCAGGAAGCTAGCGGAAGTTAGCTCGCTAGTTTCGCTAGTTACCTAAGCATGATATTGCATGTTCTGACTGAGAGATTTCTGAAAAAAATCAAACGTACAGCTCTGCTATCACTTCCAACATAAATGAAGACAGGAAACTAAACAGCAGTGACGTTTGTAGGGTTACTGAAGTTGGGCTAGCTGGTATATAATGATGTGCTACGTGATCGCTAGCGACACAGCTATGTTAGCATAACATAAACAGTGAAGCTGGAGGACGAACACTAACACTTTTCCACTTATAAAAGTTAACGTGAAGGTTCCTCATGGTTAGAGACAAATGCAATCGCATGGCAGGATGCTGTAAACGGACCAAACTTCAGTCAGGAGAACAACTGAGATAATCCATCCACAATACGAGGTTAGTCATTAATATACTGCAACAACATGGGAATAGAGCAGCTGCCAGAGAATTCAACATTAATGAATCCAATGGTACAGAAGTGGAGGAAGCAAGAAGAATGAGTTTAATAAAGTTTGATTTATCTGACTGCTTTGTTTCGCTTAATGTGCCTTATAATCCCGTGCACCTTATGGTCCGAAAAATACGTACTGCACACTGCAGTTTAATGTTGCAAAGCACCTCTTTTTAACTTCAGTGGATATTATACATGGTTATGCTCAGGATATGTCAGCCCATTTCTACTGGAAATGCCTTTTGGTTAAACTTTCAGCAAGGAATTTGCATTTGCACTGTTACATTTTTATAAAGCTTTAATGTACATAAAAACCAGCTTCTTGTTTAAGTGAAAATAAATGGAAGGTTGTCTTTTTGCGCTAGTAATGTTGTGGAGTTGTATTTTGTCTCGCATCAATTATATCGTCAGTTATATCGTTATCGCAAATTTTCAAATATATATCGTGATAAATATTTTTGGCCATATCGCCCTGCTCTACTGTGCACACAGGTGCTTGCAAAGAGCCAGTGCTGTGTTAGCAGTATAATGCAGTTGTTTCAGTCTTTGATGCATTTTGCAAAGTTATTATATGTTTCTGGGTAATGAATGCACCACGAGTGTGTATTTCAGGCATTGTCAACATTAAGTAGCACTGTAAGAGTTGGTTTGCGGTGTCTCAGAGCCCTTTCTGTCTGACCACGTTGGAAGTCGAGTGTTGCAAATCTCTCCAGGGAGGTGTTCATAGGGTTGCACTGGACCACATTTAAAGTGCAGATGTGTAGCGAGCGGAAAAAACGAGTCATGGCGTAAAGTAGGTGTGAAAGTCTGATTGTCAGTTGCAGAGCCCCCCCAGCCCCCCAGCCCTCACTCTCTCCCTCCCACAAACCCCTGCTGGATATTTTCTTGGGTTGCAACATGCCATTATGACAGAGCATACATCCCTCTTAAGTAGTGTGATTTTCTTCTCGGTTGGTTTCTAAAACAATAAGGAAGAACTTTGGAGGCGGACAGTAAGATGTAATTCTGAGTCCATGTTTATGTAAAATGACAGTTGTGGCCTTTCCCTCTCAGCCACTTTGGTTATGACATTGTTTTTACTGGGAAGACTACAGCACAAGTTGTCCAGGGAAAAATAAAGATGTCTCGGGATTTCGTAACATCCCAAGGCAATGTGGACCAATCCCTTGTGCTTTTAAAAGAAAAGCAAAAAAACCCAAACTGAACTCAAGAATTCCTTGGTGACACAAAAGAAGTTTAAACAGTAAATTTCTGTCATCATAAACCACAGTTCATAGCATGATGGAAGTTTGGCTTGTCTAAAAGCATGTCTCTAAGACCTGTCAAAGGCTGTGAATCATTTGTGGAGTTTAAGCAAGTTTTTTTTTTTTTGTTTTTTTTTTGAGTGATTTACCAGCTTGCTCCTGTTGGCTCTCGAGCTGCAGCACACAAATGATCTCTGAATAACGTTCTGTTTTTCAGACTCTGTGGAGACTGAAGCCCAGTTTCCTCACCCTAATTGAGCTCTTTGGTTATGGCATAGCAGTGTCTCTCTCTTTCTCTTTTGCATCACTGCCCAGATTGACTGGGAGTCATGCCAAAGGGGGTGCCCCCTTCTCTGCAGTGTTATCATCTGACGCTAATGTTGAAGCTTTGTGCAGTGACGTGACTACCCTGTTTAGAAAGACATTCATGGTAGTCACAGATGTTGTTTTCTCATAAATGTGCAGGATATGCTGAAGTTTAAGATCCTGTGCTGTATTGTACTTTGACTCACTTGAATGAGTGGAGAATGTGGGGCGAGAGGCCTGTTTTCCTTTCTAATCAACTGCCTGGTCCATCTAGACCCAGACTAAAGGAGGGCCTATCGAGCAAGCTCAGGCTGCTGACTTAGGAGTCTTGTGCTTGCTGGTGTCTGGGCTATTAATAGAGCTAGCCTGAGAATTCAGTCTAAGGTCAGCAACAGATTCCTGCTCCCAACTAATCCAAGGGAACAAGAGGGAAAAGTCCCTCCTTGAAATTATTCATTTTTCACTTCCACTCATACAGGATGGCCTCACTGTGGGGTAGAGGGAAGCCACACTTCTGCAGATTTCCCCGCCCAAAGTGCCAACTGTTGTCCTGCTGTCTCGATTTGCTGAGTGCTTTAAGCTTTTCAAGTGATTCAGAGTGGAACGTCCTGCAGGATGCAACCTGAAAATCTCAGCTTCTTTTCTGTCTTTGTAATTCATGATGCTACTTTTGTCAGTGCACTGCAGATCAGTTTTAAATCAGACCAACTTTAATAATTGTTTGGAAAGTGACCAGAGTGAGGCACAGACACCACCTAGGGTGTTTGACCATCAGCTAAGCATTCAGGAGTGAAGACCAAGCAGCAACCTCTTGGAAAAATAAAGCCAACATAGAAGTTTAAAAAGAGAAACTGCAGTTCTTGAAGTGGCAACTTGAGATTGACCAAAGACAGTCTTATAAGCATCCACTTGGATGCTGGTGTTGTGGGGGTGGCGGCCATAATGTTCACAAATCCCATAGCTATGCACAGCCCACCACATGTATAGTGTAAAGTTCAAATGGGCCGATGCTGTGAGACCATGATGAATTTACACTAGTTATTAGAAGGCACAAGAGGTCAGCTTGTACCTTTCTGCGCATGCTCTCCCCTCCTTGGGTTCCCTTTAGCTACTCCACAGTCAAGTAACATGTATGTATGATAGGCTACAGATTTCACTAATTCCATTCAAATAATATTATATAATATCATATATCATCATATAATATGCTACATTCATGAGTTTATTTTGTTTTGTTATGTTGTTGTTGTTGTTGTTTGTTTTAAATATACAGTCTGCACTGGTAGCGTTGCATTATCATTAGCCTGGCATTATCACAAACTGGCTTCCAATGAATCAATTCATGCCACCACTGTATTTAAATCCTCTTTGTGGTCAGCCAGTTGTGCCTTACATGCGTCTATTTCAGCCTTTACTTGTGCGATGGCCTGCTGTATTTCTGTCTTTAGGGAGGAAACCTCCGGCTGGATCACTCCCTTTACAACTTTGCTGATATCTTCCAGCATGTTTCCATGAGTGTTAGCCTTGTCAGAGTCATTAGCCTGCACTTTACTCCCTTTCAGAGGCATTATATGGACAAATATGACTCACGGGTGCCTAAAATTCTTATGCTTTGCAGTCGTTTCAACGTGGGATAAATTGAGGACAGAGCTGAAGACTTCATCAGTATATCATACATTTTTAGGACTTTGTGTTAAGTACGTCTACCCCCAATATAGTCTGTATAAGGATGCTCAGTAGCGGCCATGAGTCTGGTCAGATGTGTTTGAGACTGTCTTCAGTGTTTGTAGTTGTGGAAACACTTGCATACATGTGATGTCTCATTACATGTTCGTAGGTAAGCTAACGATTTTCATTAAATGTGATGGAACTGTGCTTTTGTTTTTTAGTACATTTTCATTATCATTAAATAAATAAAATAATGAGAGTAAGTTGGAGTTTTTTTGTTGTTGGGGTTTTTTTTTTTACTATTTACATTTCCTTTAACAATTTATATAAAAACAGGCAATCATAGTTACCCGAACTGTGGCACTGTGTTTCAATTGTTTCTTGTCTAAATACTCAGTTTGCTCCATTTTACAGATGTGGTTGACTGGATTATTGCTATTACTAGAGCACAGCTGCTGACTAGACGATGGCAGCTTTGTCAGCAATCTGTCCGCTCGTACAGACGGATAAACAGACACACAAGGCTCTGCTAACACGAGCACACAATCACACACATCTGGAGCTTCCAGCTTAACTCAGAGCCGCTGTCCCTTAAACAAATATAAACAGAGGACCACTTATTCCTCCCCCACATATGGCTGTATCTAACCATGATGCCCCTACCAGATTAATGCCCACACTGACACACTAACACCCAGTGATGTACACATTACAATTGACCCGAAATCAGTATGATCATTATTAACTATCTTTGATTTGGCAGCTTTTTGTAATAACAGAAATCTTTTTGGTTTATGAGTATTTTTTTTTTTTTTTAGATGACTATAGTGAGTGTGCGTGCATTTTTTTTTCTTCATTATGGACATATTAAACTTTTCCTGGCTGAGTTGAATGAACTGCAGGAATGTGAATGACTGTATTTCTTATGCAAGCTGATCATTTTTGTCCTTTTGGGGTCATGCCTGTGAACGATGGAGTGAACAGAGCCAAAGGGGGAATAAAATAACAACAACAACCCCTGTGGACAATTTTGAGATGTTTTTTTCATTATGGACCTCTGCATTGCTCAAAGCTTTTTTTCTCCCCCTCCTCTCTTCCCATCTTCATGTTACTGTTATTAATTTCTTCTAACTTGCCCTTCACCCACATCCTTCACTCCACATCACTGTCATGTTGCTCAGTCACCATTGAGCCAGTCATCATCCATTAAGACCCAAAGCTGTTAGGCAGTCAGTGAGTTCAGCTGGGACTCACGGAGCTGAGCGTTTCAGACTGCAGCTCCCAGAATGCATTCTCACAGCCACAGATGAGTCAGGGTAAGTGGGGAAAATCAGCTCTGTACTAGTATTTAGCATTGTGCCTGTGCCAGTTGAGAAATTATTCATCCAGGTCAGAATTCACTTTATCTCAAAACTTTGCCACTGCCGTGCCAGGCTCATGTATTTAGTTTTGACTGCTACAAATAAAAGCATTTGGTGATTAAAAGGAAAATTTTCCTTCCCCAACTAAATTAATCAGATGTTAATGAAATCTTTTTTATAGTGCTTCTTTTTCTTCCTGCTTCTTCTTCTTCCTCATTCTTCTTCTTCTTCTACCTCATTCTTCTTCTTCTACCTCATTCTTCTTCTCCTTCTTCCCCATTTTTCTTATTCTTATTGATGAAATCCTAAGTACATGTGTATGAAAAGGGACCAGATTTTTTTTTTCCACAGCTGTGTTAGTGCCACTCTCACTATGTGCACTCACATGTTTTCTTTCTTTTAGTACACTCGATTCTGGCTTTGCTCAACTGTACAAAGGAGCTTTCTGATGGTGTGAAAATCATAAAAACATAAACACAAGGAGGCCTTAGAAAATTCTTTTCTGCTTTTTACTGTTTTTCCACAGAAACATGGCTGTGACAGTTACTGAGTTATGATTGGCAGGCAAGAAGCTCGTAATATATGTCAAACTCCTGTTTGACGTTTATGGCTCAAGTGTTTTCACACCTGCAGCAATCCTAATATAAAACTCTTGTCTTACCCCATCTGTTCAAATCAAAGTGTTCATGCCAAAGGTTTCAAATACCGAGGTTATCCTATGTATAAGCAATCCCTGTTAATCTAAAGTTCAGGCTCCAGACTGCTCTAAACACTTTGTGTTAGACAATCCCTGATAATTGATCCCTGACTCCTCCAGTAATCCCAAGTATCCTTGGGCGAGGTACTGATGCATTAATCAGAGTGTGAGTTTGTGAATGTTTCAAAGCACTTAGGTATAGATAAAAGCTCTGAGTGTGTGCATGAGTGGCAGAATGATACTTGTAGTAAGAAAGCTCTTTAGGTGCTCAACTAGCAGAAATATGCTGTGTAAGAACCAGTCAGTTTATCAGTGACCATAATCTTAATCTGGTCATCTGAAACACACAGCTCCAGCTGTGACCACAGCAGACTCACCTGGTGTTAAAATCTTTACTCAGCGTGTTTCAGAGAGTAGATGTGCCCTTTAGTTTTTAAATGCTGCAGTTTAATTCAAAAGTCGTCACACCAACATATCATTATCACAATGATATTATTCATTTAAATCCGTTGGACGCGGGTTCTTCGTTAAACTTCACACTGATACCCGGCAGGGTGTTGCTGAGTTTGTGCCATTTCCTTTTGACATCTCATTTATTTTAGGTGTGAGCACTTGTGACATACACCATGTGCCACACAACCTTCAGTGCTCAAGAGTGGTGCAGCACTCTCCAGAAAGCCTAAGCAGTGCTCTTCTGCAGTTGGTGTGCTGTTTTAGTGCTTCATAGATAATTGAACAGTAAAGCTCTGGGAAATATTCATCGAATATTTAAGCAATGCTGAGTTTGTAGAAATGAAAATATGGCCAAGACAGAAGGGTAACATTGACACAGCAACATCAGTCTGTTTAACTCATCCTATGAGCCCTAATGAACTACTGTGCTCATTAGAACTGTAACAATTCTGAAACCAAGACAAAAATCACAACACACAAGTGCCCACAATATGGTGTTGTTGTTCAACCATTAAATCGTTGAACAACGATTTTTTTTTGTTTGTTTTTTTCCCGCTAAAGAAAAACCAGATTATGGGCCAAGCCATGATTTTGTGTAAGTGAAGGAGCAGGCTACACCCTAAATAAGTCTCATCATGCCATTTTGAATGGGCCCAAACACACTGCCCTGAGCACCAGGTGCCAATAATAAACAAATTGGAGGCAAACGCTTTGAATCCTCTGCACCTCAGTACATAAAGTGGACTTGTTATGCTAATCTCCAACTCCATATTTACTTTGTTTGAGTCTGCTAAAGTAGCTTTGCATGATCCACAGTTCAAAATAATTCTTCTTTGTTATACTGGGTCTTGCTGCAGCCCATCAGTTCATAATTTGTCTGAAACAAGTCATTTAGTTCCTCCTCTGTTAAGCTAACTTTCTTCTCATTGGCTGCCCTCCACAAACAGAAGGACTGAATATTAACAGAAGTGCCATATTAGCAAAATCCCCTCTCTATGACATCATTCAGAGCCAAGAGAATAAAAAAATCTGTTTGAAACCTGGTATTTGAAGCAATCTGAAGCCTCAACCTTGACTCGCAGGGATTATTTGAATGTACATTGATGTTGTTGTTTTTTAACTTTAGCCATGTTTAATATGGGGATCAAATATTAGACAGGAGAAATATGATAAATGGTTTGTTATTTGTTGTGTTTATTATTAATAATTGTATTAGTTGTTTAATAATGATCACCTAACACAGTAAGAACATCCTTTTATATGTAATCATATTTTACATCTTGGTCACAAAAAGAAAAGCAGGCACTGCAGGCTACTGAAACATGTTAAAATCTAGTTGGTTATGTCTGCATGCCACATGCAACCTCTCCATCCTGCACCTGAAATGGAACATGTGGGTTAAATGAATGTCCAACACACTTACATCAAAAGCTCTTAATGTTTAATGCTTTGCAGACTGGTGTTTTTTAACCCAGCTCCTACTGTGCTTTCTTTCTGCCGGACACTCACACTCACAGCAGATCTGTCCCACTGCTGCTGCTCGTTTTGCATTGTCACCGACAGCCAAGCCCGTGGTACGGCAAGCGTCTGTGTGCACCCTCACGTTAATAATGTCTGGCTCTAAGACTGTGTAGCTCTGCAGAAACTGGAAGCAAAAAAGGTTTGTACGTGCAGGTTCTGGAGCCACTCGTGGCTGATCGCTGTTCTCTGCTGGGTCCGTTTTACGTGTGTGCGCGCACGACTTGGCCATCTGCAGAATGGTAAGTGTAGCGTGTCATCCGTCATCTGCATTGTGATGAGAAGTGAAATAAGCTCCGTTAGACAGCACATCCCTTCTGACTCAGAGCTCCTGGTAATCTGTTGTTGACATTGACAGTGTCCTCTGAACCCAGTCAGGAGCTTTTACTGTGAGAACTGTGCTTTTAATAATGTGCATGTCTTCAGATTGATGTGTTCACTGTAGTGTTGATACTGAGGTCACGTGGACGTACAGTAGTGGCTCTTTTTATCTGTGTGCTCCTGGCTGCCAGCCGTGCTGCTGGCAAGACCGACATCTGTAAACAAGAGGTTAAAAAAAGTATGTGCCAGTGGAGTGTGAGTTTCCTGTGAAGGTTTGAATGCTCGTTAGTCAGCACAACGTATGTTTGAGCTCCATCTCTGGCGTCACAGATGAGTCAGTTGGCAAGTTGACCCGTTCGTGTTGAGGTTTGTGTGTTTTTTGTGGTTCTTGGTGTGTTTGGGCATCAAGATTAGAGAAGCGGATTACATCCGTGAGAATGAGAGCAGATGGAAAGAGAAGGAGGAAGGGGACAATTATGTGTAGTTCATGTTGGAGCCCAGGCAAGTCAGGCACCACCCGAGCCACCGATGCCATATGGTGAGGATACAAGTTGTGGATTGACACACATGTGAGTTCATGGTGCAAATTAGCAGAATCATCTTAACTTACTGTTATTCTGACCTTGTCTAAACATAAATCTGTTTTTACAGACACACTGCTTATTAGACTCTTTAGATTATTAGAAATCAGTTCCATCTGATTGGCTGTTTTAAAGGCGAAGCTCAGACGTAACCACTGTGATTTCCAGCATGACTCTGCAGTTTTATAACAGCTTTTAGCTTGAATGAGGAGGTCATTTTTATCTTAAAACTTAAAGATCAATCAGAAGACAGAGATGAGCTACTTTATATGCTGGCAGCTTCTTAATCCTATCATGCCTCATGTGGAGTGTCTGGAGTATCAGTCACAGGTTCAGCTTGTCAATCAGTCCTGTTATAGGAGCATAACGATCTTTGCTGTATAAGATAAACAGCTCAGTCAGCAGGGAGAAGACCTCAGGAAGCTCAGAACATCTGGGAAGAAAATCAAGGTAACTTTGCACTATTGAGCGCCTATTTGAGCTGCTCTATTTTGAGATAAAAACAATGAAGTTATAGTATATTTATCTCCTGAGTAAGTCCAAAAAGGTCTACAAACCAAAGGATATTTCCAGGATAGGATTTCTAAAGTAGCGCTTTCTTTGATTCTCTCACATACCCAGACTGCATCTGCTTGATAACACTTTTAAAAGTTTTCTCACTTCAACAAAGCACTGTGGTTCTGTATAGTGTTGGTGTGAATGTATGAGTACTGTACTACTGCAAAGCTGAATTTGTGACATTGGCACTGTAGTTTGAAAGTTTTTTGCAATATTGTTATTTGCTGACCAACAAACTTTTACTCGTCACCTCACCATAAATTCCCCAATGGCAGACCTTAGACCATAGTATATAACCGCATGTATACATGTGTGCATGTTTCAGCATTCATAATTTCATCAATTCTGACAAGATTCCCAATACCAGTGACTGAAATGCAGCTCGAAACCATAACAGAGCCTCCACCTGACCTCCTCTGTACCTATTGAAAACAATTTAAACAAAAACATTTGGACTCGTGACTCCATCAGACTTGTTGTCACTGATTTTTAAGGCCGCCTTCTTCTGGAATTTGGCAAACCTTAGCTTTTTCTGTCTGTTTCAATTCCTTATGAATGAGTTCTTGATCGCCATATTTCCACCAAGTTCATTTCTGATGAGGCCTTGCTGTACAGCTGATGGATCATTTTTCTGTTCATCTGTTCTAGACAGCTGTCTAGTTTCCTCTCTTTTTTTCTCTTTTTTTTTTTAACATTGCACATCTGCTGAGACATGCTAAGGTTTTGGCTAATAGCTCTTTGGGAATCACCTTGTTGGTGCAAAAATACTATTTTATGCCAGGCAAACTGCTATCGTTCGAGATTTTGATAACGTGTTCCCATTTATTTCATATGTGATTGTGTGACAGGCTGCTAGTAACAAAGTGTCTAAAGTTACAAATTTGAAATTTGATCTTTGCATGTGGGAACAACAACATTTCCTTTGATCCTCTGAAAAGGGTCAGGCACAAGGACCGGACTGAAAACTAGTGGAAGCGCAGTCAGCGTTCAAAGTAAAATGTTAAGAATTTCGGAAAGTCTGCAGAACTATTGCTCAAGACCATTTGACCTGTGGTCTGAGACTTTTCCACAGTAATGTATCTTCATAAAGGTCAGTTACAGCAAATGATCGTTTCAAATCAATTGCACTTTACTTTCTTGGGACTCGAAAATAAAATTTGCTCCTACCTCAGTGTTTACTATCCACCAGTGGCTGCTGGTTTGAGTTATACGTTTTGACTTTCAACAAAACTTTGGGAAAACAAGCTCAAATTCTACAAACTATAAGCATAATTTAACTTAGCAGTAAAAGAGCAGGCTGTTAAAGTGAACCACAGATTATTTCCTGGGAAAGCATTTTGCCTGTAGTGCACAGTTACACTTCAGTCTCTTAACTGTTTTATTCATACTGCACATGATGTAATGAATAATCAACCTCCAGCGCTGCCTGCTCCAGGGTTTTTACTAAAATAGTAATGAATCTGGGAATAGTTAAGCTACTTGGTGTTTCCATTTGATTTCCACCTTTGGGAAGGTTGGGAACCCAGTCCAGACACTGATGCAATTTCTCTTATTGAATCTGTCCTAGACACAATACCAACAGTGTTTCAGCAGATCTGTGGCTCCGACTCCAGACTCCGGTAGCGTTGTGATAAGACCCAGCAGGAGCCAAAAATCACACAAGGTGGTTTTTGTGTTCGTGTAATGTGGGAGCTAGACGGGCTGGAATTCAGTGCAGCACAAGCGAGGCCGCACAACAAACCCACCAGCTTCCTTTCTCCAGGGCACACAGAGTTCACCACCCGGCAGATGTTGGCCCTTTTTTGTTTGTTTTTGTTTATTGCCGCCTTTTATTTCACAGGTGTTTTTCTCCACACCAGTTAAAATAAACAACACGCTGGACTCAAGTCATGCAGTTTGCATTGCGACTTCTCCTTTCCATGCCCTCATTTGAAATAATACTAAGAATAAACAGTGCAGCTCATTAAAATGTACAGTTTTCTGCCAAAGGTAGTTAAAAAAAAGTATAATTACTCAGTTGAGGGGAAAGCAGACCCTTTTGTTGTTCTTTGAAGTGTAGCTTTAGCCTTTTTGTATGTAGCTAATTTTGATAAGCTGTAAATCTGCTTGATATTTGTACCGATTCTTTCTCCGTTTAACCAGATTACATTATACTGTAGCATCTACACTGATGGTAATGATGCAGTTCAGTCTCTTCAAGCTGTTAGAAAAGATTACAAACAGACCTGGTCAAATACCCTGCAATTGAGACTACATTTTATATGACTGTAATTGCTCTTATTTAATGCTGTTTTCCTCCCTCTGGTTCTTTGTGCAGTTGTTTTGTAGCTCTCTCCCGGGAAATAAGCGAAATGGGGGAAAAGAATAAAACTAAGATATTGAGACATCTTGATCCTGAGACAGATTTTGCACCAGCTGGAAATCGCACTCTCTGCAGGCCGAGCTGCTGTGAGCGAGCAGAGATGCCGGCTGAGTCCATCCCGAAGTGGTGTAACCCTTCAGATGAATGCTGCGATTTAGATTGAATGTAACAATGGAATTCCTGTAATGTCACCCAAGAGAAATCTCCACCTCCCTCCCCCCTTCATGAGCCTTTGTTGCACCTTGCCTCTTTTAAGGAAGGGTGAAAAAAACAAAGTGAGAAAAATGCTTTAGCTCTTTTCCAACAGGAATGTCTCTGTGTCAGATAAAGATCCTTAACTGAATGGAGGAGGAAGTGTAGGAAGTCCAAGTTCAGCAAATCTAGCGTTTCCTTGTTGATGCCTGTTGTGGAACAATATTTCGGTTCCTGCATAGATGCTGGATATCTGCTTCAAAGGGTGTCAGAGTGTATTTCGTGTTACTGTGCTACCTTCTAGGGCTTTTTATCCAGTTTCTTTTAGGGAAGCTCAGGCGAACTTCTATATCAAGTTCCAAGTTTTGTGCTGCATGTTTCCTGTCTGCGTCTAAAAACACAGGTTTCCATTCTTTCCTTGCTTTGCATGCACGAAGTACTCTGCTGCAGCCAAAGGCAGGACTGTTTGTCTCGAGTTCGGGGCTCGTTTGTGCAGTATATGTTTACAAAGTCTTGCCCAAATGCCATTAAATGAAGCTGCTACACAGTCTTTTAATCCAGTGATTTGTGTTTCTTGGCAACTGTATTTCATTATTCTCATCATTTTCATCTGTCCACTCAAGTGTGCACTGATTTGTGTCCATGGCGATGAAATGTATATATTTTCTTGTTTTAATAGACAAAACATTTGCAGGTCAGTGGTGTCATGGATCATGTCGCCGCTTATGAAAAAGACCACAGTTGGTCATACCTGGATTATTTCTCTCATTTTTATTGCGCTATTTTAAAATATGCCATGAATTATCATGAGCGTGAATGGTTGTCTGTCTCTGTGTGTTAGTCCTGCAACAGATTGCAACCTGTCCAGGGAGTGTATGACAGCTAGGTCCCCGCTAACAAACAACAGTCTGCGTTCATGAGCACGAGCATGCAGATTGCTTTTTTGGGACTTTCTGACGTTTGGCCGTGAGATGACCTGCTGAAAGACTGCTCATGTTGATATTACGGGCCTGTTTTTAAGTTTTTTGTTTTTAATTCCATTATATTTTCTATTAAAACCAAAAAAAACCTCTTTCCATGCCTCACAGCTGGCTTTATTTGGTTAATCTACTTTATTTAAATGCCTCTGGTACTTTGAATAGACCTTTTTAACCTCGGCGCCTTCCCTGCTTTCCAAAGTCACACTTTCTGCTGTGGAAAAGCCCCATGACCCATGCACATACTACACTTACAGTACCATCCGTGACACCCATTAACTCCTATCAAGCCGTTTCCAGTCATGAGCAGCAGGTGGCACTGCCCTCCCTCCACCGTCCCACAGTGCGTCCTCTGTGTGAGAGAAACTCAGCACATACATGCAACACAAAGTCATAGAGATGATAATTTGTTGAGCAGACTGATGAATTGGCTCTGTCTTTGACATTTTGAGATAATAAAATATGGTGTAGCTTACTGGACCAAATAGTTTTATCAAGAAACTCATTCCAGCCCTGCTGGCCCCAAGCCAACCCTGCAGTGTAAACATGTACGGGGAGACATTTTAATTATGAGGGGCAGTGTGATCCTCACAGCACTGTAGACTCTACTGTTTGACTCGAGCGTGTGTGTGTGTGTAGTCCATCATACAGGTATGTGCATGTGTTTGCACTATATCTAAAGCTGACGGTCCCTTGGGCACAGTCAGCCCTTTCAGACAGTCCACGATAATCACCCTCATGATGTGATGCAGCCAGAGAGGATTAAAGCAAGGCAGCAGTTGTCTCCCCAGACACTATCTTTCCTTACAGGAAGTAATATCTCCTGTCTATAAGCCTGTGTTTCTCATCCAGGCCAGTCCTGAACATGTGTCACATTTAATAGATGTTTAAGTGAGATTTGCCTACTGTGTGGTTTCTTAGACTGGCACGTCTGTTGACCTGATTCTATTTGCATTGCTTCTGCTTATGGTAGTTATTACGGCTGTATAAGTTGGCACACTTGCATCAAAAGCTATTAAGATTGGGATCGTGTTACATTTAGCTCTTCCTCCCATAGGCAGAAAATGAACTCTCAGCTGAATTCTGCTCCTGTTTTTGTTCTCCCCTAAAAAGCTGAAGATTAGATCTCAGCCCAGACGCAAGCTGAGCTTTTATATTTTTCTTTTTCTTTTTTTTTTGTTTCCGGTTATGTTTCGTTACTGTCACATGCTGGTAGATCACAGAATCACCATCATATTGTGGGTTTTTTTTTTTTTAACTGGTTTTTAGCTTTATGATTTAAATTTAAAAAACAAACAAACCACAGAACACTTGAGTTCATTCACCCTTGTTCAGAACCCAACATGGTAATCACAAAATCCTTTAAGAATGAGTGAGTATTGTAAGACTGTGCAAAACACAGGGAATCTCTGAGATTAATGGAAAAGCTTTGAGCTGTGGTCCACTTAAGTAAGAGTGTGTGTGTGTGGGGGGGCGGACGAAGTGTGTATTAGATAAAAAAAGATTATTTGTAGCATGTAGGCCACACACTACCTCTCCTCCCCCTCATGGACACACTTTCTCTCTCTTTCTCCTCGTGCCGCTCTGGTCCTGGTACTGCCAGCTGGGAGGTCTGGACTGGATGTAAAGGCCATTGTAAGAGTTTAACTGCACAGTGCTGTTATCTTCTGATGCTTCATCACAGGTTCTTGCAAAACCAGATTCTCCCAGTGATAGTTTGAATTATTCACAGAATTATTTCTCACATGTGTTTTCTGTTGGCGGAAGATATTTCGTGTGTGTGTGTTTGTGTTATGTGTTAATCGCACGCGTGTTGTGGGTTTAGGAATGAGGGCATGAGTTGCTTGTTGCATGGCTTGCAGGGCCAGTGTCTTTGGTCTCCCTGCAGAACAAGTGTTTCTTCTACAGGCAGAACAGAGGTGCGCGCACACACAGGCTCAATTGCTGCTGCTTATCTGCATAACAGCTGCAGATTGGTCAGAAAGGGGAGAGCTGGGTGGAGCTCTGGAAAAAGCTCCAGATGCAGAGAAGGCATAGATTGAAGGTTTACCTGTTTGATAAAGATGTTGGACATGTGCAGGAGGAACTTTGTATGCCACTTGATTGCAGGGAAAGTTGATGCACTTATGTAACGCGAGTGGGGGCCCAGAAGCTAAGTGACATCTCTGCACTGGTTTCTGTGCAATTTAAGCTGTGAGCCTCAAGGAATACCACTGGTACTGAAGATATAATATGGCAGCAAATTCAGAAGCAAACGGTGATGGAGGGGTATGTGTTTGCTGCTTTTCTTCTTGCTGACCCAGCATTTAGCGGCTGCTTGTGACTCACTCTTGGTGTTTTGTTTTTTCTTTTGAGTTTCCTACATGTGGTTGCAGGTTCTCCCTGTACATGTGTTTGATTTTGGCCGCATTCAGATTATCCTCATGAAACCTTGTGGGAGCTGGACCGTTCACATGAATGCATGTGACCAGGCTTGTTCTTTTTCTCAGCGAATGGTGGTTTTATGCTAAGCTGCTGGGAGTATCTGTTTGGTTTTCGCTTTTCCTTTGTGCACATCTCTAAGAAGTTAAAACGCTAACCCTGATTGACACATGCATTGATCAGATGTGATGGCTTAATGCACTGAGCGCGTTTGTAAGCGAGTCTTAGATGGAGGAAGACGTCGTTTCCTGGTGCTTTACTGTGACAGAAATACATTTGAGGAAGAGGAAACACCTGATTAGGGTGCTGCTATCTTTTTGTATTCTTTTGACTTGGAGTAGGAAATGATAAAAACATAATTTTTGTGTGTAGCAGTGAATATTTGTGGTCGTGTGAATATTTGTATGGGCTCTATAGCTGTGGGAGAGTGTGGTGAGTTGGACTATTTCTGTCTCTCTCTCTCTCTGAACTGAGCCAGCTTCACACAGAGCGCCGCTATAACTATCCAAACAACCACAGTATTCACACGGCACACACATGGCTCCCTTCACCACCTGCTACTGGCCTCATCACAAGGGGAAACCTTACTGGGATTCAGCCTCTCTATTCCACAACATTAAGATTGTAAAGAGGAATACACACAGTGTTGTTAATGCTGATAAAGCATTTGTAATCATGCTTTATTAGTATAAATGCAGCTTTTATATTCATGACATCTCATTTTTCTTGGAGTCTTGGATATCTCCTTCAACCGGCACCTTAAACAAATGTCTAACTGCCTCCTTTTATCTGCACAATACTGCTAAAACTATAAACATCCTGTCTCCTGAGTGATGCTGAAAAGCTAGTCCACAAGTTTGTTACTTCTAGGCGGTAGTATTTTACCTAATGAACAGCTAAAAGCTCCCTGAAAAGCCTTCAACTCATCCAAAATAGAAGTAATAGTTTTCTCGTACTGGCTGATTTTCACTGAATATAAATCCTTCATCTCACAGGGATGGTCCTGAAGGATCAGGCTCTGTGAGATCTTTTGGGTATCACAAACTATCATATTGTCCCAGTAGAGCACTTCACTCTCACACTGCAGGCTTATTTGTTGTTCCTAGAGTTTCTAAAAGTAGACTGGGAGACACAGCCTTCAACTGTCTCTCTCCCAGTTTGGCTTTTGGAGACAGACACTCTCTCTATTTTTAATGTTAGACTTTAAATTTTCCTGTTTGATACCTAGGTAACTGAGGTGTCCGTGACAAAGCAATGTGCGACTAGTGGATTACTTCTTGTGATAACAACTATTAAGGCCTAGGCAGTGGATGGAACTTCCCATGATGGCAGTGAGCACTTCTTCTCCACTCTAACATGTGAAATGTTGTGGTACTTATGTTCAACTTTTCTGCTGCAGCTGAACTCCAAGAACTCTTTACTATAGTCAGGGGTGCACGTAAGTGATCCGCAGGTGCGCATTCGCTGTCAAAATAAAAAACGCGCACCAGATAAGAAGTTGCAACGCGCGTTTGCGTACATAAGATTTTCTGGAGGAGGACAGACATTTGTTTAGAACTCTTAAAGATGTCAAAGAAGCAAGCTCCTCCACCTCCAAACAAATGTCAGAAGGAGTCCGAACCGCAAAAGAAGCACGTATTCTCGGAAAAGTGGTTGCAGGATGTGAGCTGGCTTCAAACAAATGATGAAAGCACAGAGATGTGGTGCAGAATATGCCGTGAAAATCCCACTCTAGCGGACAAAACCAGTGCCTTTTATATGTACGCAAACGCGCGTTGCAACTTCTTATCTGGTGCGCGTCTTTTATTTTTGACAGCAAATGCGCACCCGTGGACCACTTATGTGCACCCCTGACTATAAGCCTCATTTGCCGAATCAAACAACCATTCATGCATGTGCTGTATCTAACATTCGAACTCGCACTACTCAAGGATACTCTCACATGGGAGAGGCAATCCACTGATTCCGATTGGCAGGAGACCCACTCCACTCTCTTGTTTTACTGCTGTTTGTCATTAATTTTTTCTACTCTCTCACATAGTTTCTGTTTGTCTGTAATAGCTCTCTATGCTTTCCTTTTCTGTCTACTCTTTTTCTCCACCCCAACTCATCACAATAGATGGCTACCCCTCACAGAATCTGGTTCTCTCAGAGGTTGTGTTTTTTTCCTGATAAGAGGGAGTTCTTCCTCCCCACTGTTGTCAAGTGGTTGCTCAAAGTGGATCTTACTGTTGGGTTTTTTCTCTCATCTGACAGCGTAAAGCACCTTGAGGTGACTTTTGTTGTGAGTTGGTGCTATATAAATCGTGTCTTGTATTGAATTGTGGAAACACTAAAATCTAGGAGGAGCATAATATCAATACAGTGTGTATGAAATAATAATAATCATGCTCCGTCTACCAGCATACAGTAGAGAGAGAATTCGTGCCAACCATGGCACCTTATGTCAAGCAAAAATGATTTAGCATGAAGTGAATAATAGTGCAGTAATTATTGTAGCTGGATTATATACGACTCTGTCAACTGCATTTCCTACCGAGCTGAAATGTGCTTTCATCACGGACGGTGAATAACAACACGCTGCCCGGCTTCTTTATGACTTTTGGCAGCTTCTGATTGCATTTCCCATGTCGTACATTTGAAGAGGGCTTTTCCCCTAAGAGCAGCATTTAATGCAACATATCACCATCCATCAGCGCTGTGCCAGCCAAACCCACCATCTTGATCCAAAAGTAACAAAGCAGCACAGTCAGCCGCACAACTTGTTTGTGTTTGGCTAGGTTTCATGTCCTCCAATTGTTTCTCAGGGACTGCACCGCTTAGCATAAAGATTTTACTCCCATCGTAATAAATGCCACACATACTTGAGAGGTTGTTTTTTCCAAACAGTGGTCTTCTTGATAAAGGACTGGAAAGAACTTCAAAGGCTAGTATTATTCATCTCAGTAGCTGTGCAGAAACCTACCACTTGCCTCTTAGACTGCTTATTAAATATCATTAAGATTATTGAATCCATCTTTGTGGACTGTATATGCAACAAAGAGCTAAAATTGTTACTTTAACCCCACTTCTTACTAATTTCACATGGCAAACAGAACGTTTCAGGCGAACATCATAAGTGCATTTTTATCAGTGTTGCAGGAAATGACAAAGACGCAGCTGTTGACAAAGTAAAATATGTCCGTTCCAGAGGCAAAATGTTTGTGTCCACATACCAGTGATTAATTTTCCCTCCCTCCTTTGTTTTGCTATGTAGAAAATGTAGATGAATGTTTTTGAGTAATGTGAGGAAGTCTTTAAAGCATTTTTGAATAATGTGAGGAAGTCTCAAAAGCCATATGGACTGTTGTGTTATGAAGGCCTGTTTGGCACTACTTCTTGGGCATTGGTGTTCCTGATTTCCAGCTGGGGCTTTGTGCTTCCGATCCTCACGGTACCACTTTGGATCAGAACCAGCTACACCATGGTTTCACCCAGTTGGCAGTTTATCTGTTCTGTTTTATCTCTCGTCAAACTCTGCGTGGATTCTCTAGCGATTGGTTGCTTATTTTCTCGATGAACTCACCCTGAGCCAGTTATGGAAATTATAATTGGTTCAGGTCTCAGTGGAGACTCATTCCAGTGGGAGACTGTGTGGGACCAAAATGGAAAAATGTGACATAGATGTCAAAGCCCATCAGGTTTCATTCTAGTTAAAGAAGATTGTTTTCACGTCATCAGTTAATATTGGAGAAATCGGGATTAGGGGGACACTTCTGTAAATCTTACACAAGATTGGGGGCTTTTTTTTTCTTTTTCTTTTTTAAACTTTTGTTGGGGTCTCTTTCTAAACTTTAAATCTAGAGCTGTGTAAGTTGTATGGCTTTTCTGTGTTTGTATTGCTCATGAGAGCAGCACTAATCTTTCTATCCGTAGTCAATCATGTGTTTCATTAGCATATTGATTTATCTGCATGACACACAATAGCCTGACTTTCATTTTTTATTGGCTCGGGACTGGAAATTGCCTTTCTTTTGGCTTGGAGAAGCCAACTTTAAGAAATATATGATGGTAAATCTTGTTAAAAGGAGCTTTTGCTGATCTCAGAACATTTGCTCATATTTGAATTGTTCAGCCTGTTCACAGTAACCATTAAAGTGCAGGTTTACGGGCTTTGCTTTCAACCCAAACTGAATTGGAAAGATGGCGCTGAGCAAGTTGTGCTGAAGTGCATTTTAGTGGGAATGCATTTAAGCCCAAGATTAATGTGTCAGGAGATACTTGAATGGTTTTTTAAAGTTAGTGGAAATGTTTGCATGTGGAAAATGGAACTCCAGTAAAATCAGCCTAAATGTCTCGCCTATGTTGAACTCTGCCTTAATAATTCCCCAATATCCCTTTTCCTACTTTATGCATACTAGGAACACAGAATAGTTGTAATTGTTCTTGACTTATAGTCTGCTGTTTTTTCTTCCAGCTGAATAAAAGAGAAAATTAATGTTTCCTTAGGTATATTAAAAAATGAAAAAAACAAAAAAACAAAACCCAAACACAATTTCCTGTGGCATTCCTTTCTTAAGACCTTTTCGGCTCTAAATTCTTAGATATCAGGGCCGAGAACACAGCGGAGGAATGGCCTGATGGCTGCTTTGGTGTGAGAGGAAGAATTTGAACCTGTTTGAACCTCATCAGTTTGCTGTACAAAGCTGCTTTAGTGCTTAGAGGAAGACAAATCCCCTACCTGCATTCAGTAATGCCTGCTATCTCGGCTGCTTTTAAAGAAGGGGTAAACTGAGAGTATGTTTGGCTTAGAGAAGAAATCTGTAACCAAGCTCTGAAGTTGGGGTCAACTTCAGGAATGCTACAAAAGTAGAAAGGAATGAAGACACAGACACACTACACAAAAAGGTAACATGTAAGTTTCTGAAATATGTGCATACAACAGAAAAGGAATAGGAAATGTGTACAGTAACTGTGTGATTCCCAGACACGATGATGTTTCCCGTAAAGACGATGCAAACTGCAGAGTTTGAAACTGGGAGCTGAATAAATTTGCTTATAAATGAGGAGTTCTCCTAAATGCTTAATGTGGTACGTGAAGACAAGTGCCTTGGCAGATAAATAGTTTATAATTAATTCATTTGTTAGCTTAATTAGTGAATTCATCAGCATTGCCGGCAGTTATGTTTATAATGAGGCAGTAAGCAGCTCGGCTTCACCTCGTGTGATCTGGTGGAAACATTTGGTGGTTACCTTTGTGATACTCTTTATTCCAAGCTGTTCTTTAAGTCAGTCATTTTCTGCATTCTGAAATTTTTAAGGGAGAGAAAGAAGAGCATTTGAGGCACTGATGTCTCTTTTGAATATGTGCAGAGTATATGTGTGTCTGTGGATGTTGTATAGTTCTACAGTCCTACCTCTAAGTAGACAACTCACATGGTCAGCGATAGCCAAGCTGACAGTCAGGTGGTGATGGTCCTCTGCAGAGCCTTTTCTCTAGACAGAGACTTGTAAGTCATTATTATTAAAGTCATTATTCTTTTTCATTTTAGTTTTAGTCTAAATACACCACTAGGACCGATTTTAACACCAGCTGTACAATATACACATTTGGGGTAGTATATCAGCATTGCACATTAGTATATGACTTTATCCTGTTTTTAAATCACCAAATGTAGAGATTGGTTTTGGTATCAATAGCTGTCAGGCTCTAATTATCATCACAGTGATTGTTCCTGATGATGTAACCTAAATATCTGACTTTAGTCACCTCCTTTAGTACTCGAGCTCCCAAACAGAATGAGAGGAAATTTGGCCTCAGATCCTCTCTGGCTGAACCGATCATTATTAGAATTGAATTTGATGTCACACTGCAAACCCTGAGCAGTTCCTGTAAGTCTTTTGTGAGGATACTTCTGCTCTTGACATATTTTATTGTCACAGGAACTGTCATTGTAGGCTTATGGAGTACAGACATTAGCTGTGAGTGGCAAAGGTTAAGAATGGGCCCTGCAAAATATGCACAGTATTTGTCTTCATGTTATAACATCAGTCCACACACTGTACAACAGAGTGACAAAGTAGCATCATGTTTTCTGCTCTAATGCTGCTATCAGTGTTTCCTTATCTTTTTGCTTTGTTATCAGGTTCAACTCATCAGATTAGGCTGTTTGCTGGTGTCAATGTGAATTGTCAGGCAAAACGGTGAAACAGCAGAAGATGTCAAACTCACAGTTTGTGTATAATTGTGCACGACATGGAGCTGTGCAGCCCCAAAGTTAAGTAGATTTGATGGATGTAGTCTATGTCTGGGTTGGTGATGCCTGTCAGCGCTGACGTGCACCTCATCAATGCCACTGATCAGCTCCCCGGGGTGCCGACCAGCTCAATGGAGCTGAAGGGCACTGTGTCCTCTAGCGTGGAGTTGTATAAATGCTGGAGCCGCTGCTCTTTGCTTTCCGAGTCCTGCTGGACTTTGTACGAGGAGCAGTTTTTAAGAAGTAAAAAGAAGAGGGTTTTAGACACAGGTGAGGCATCGAAAGAAAGGAGGTGAGAACGGGTGAACGTGCTTTTATCCACTTTACTGAGAATATGTTTGATAATTAGTTTGTTCTTTGATTTTTATTCCTGTAGTCACTTGAGTTGTTTTAGTGTGATATTCCAGATGATACATCTAAAAGTCGCTTTGAAGCTTTTTTCATATTTAAGCAAAAAAAAAAAAAGTAGTGGGAGTCTGTTTGATGCACTTCTGTGGATTTGTAATCCAAAGCAAAATGTCGGTGATTGACACTTTATTTTATGTAGGACACAGAACCCACCATGCTGGACATTGATCTTAGGGCTTTGGTTGTGCATCAGGAAAGCAGGTCACCGATTTCCCAATCGGTGAAACTATCACTGTTTCCTCTGCCCTTAAGCTCTAAATCCCAATCATATTAGAGCTGTAGGTCACAGGTGGAGCACATAACCATGTGGAAACACCAAAAAGATTACATGCTAAGCTTTTTTTTTATCAAAATTAAACTGGAAAGAAATTGGCACAGACTTTACTTGCTGTCAAAGTTGTAGTTAGCTTTTGCAATAGTAACTGTAGCTGGGAGCATGAATAGGACAATGGCACCAGAACAAGAGGAGTGAACATAACCTGATCTGGATCAAATCTTTATTTTGAAACGCATGACGAGAGTTAATACTTTTTTTTTTTTTTTTTTTTTTTTTAAATGAATGAACATGATATCAAAGAAAATGTCATGTTGAAAATATTGAGCAATTCCTGTTTGGGGGAAAAAAAAATAAGGAAGCAAATGCTTATTAATTCCTGTCCCTGTTTAGCTCATCCTATACATGTTTTGATTTTGCAATCAAATGTATACAGACGCATATTAATTTATAGCATATATCTATTGTTCAGTCCCTTGTTATATTATTACATGCATCATACCATTTCTGCTGTAAATGGTATGTTCTTTTATTCTTTTTTTAATTTTTTTGTCGTCTTCTTCCTCGTCTTTATCCATTTTACCTGTGCTCCTCATGTCCTCCTTGTGGTTCATGCGTGGATCTGCGAGGCTCTTTGTTGGCCCTTCTCCATCCTCTTCTTCAACTTCCCTGTTGTTCTTTTCCCCGATAAACCTCACCACACGCGTGCGCCCTTCGGATTCAAGATCACAGAGTGCGCTTTAGCCCCAGTTGCAATGGAGGACAGTGACCACGAGCATTCCTCTTCATCAGATGAACAAGACTCCTGTCCAGCTTCCCCTAATCAGAGCAGACACCATGATCATGATCACCATGAACAGGTATCGGTGATGCCCCCCGCGCCCCAATATATATATTTTTTTCTGTTACTGCCCATCTTCAGCTGATTTCTGCCGTCAAAGTCTGTAGTTTTTATGCGCTTAAGCTAAGGATTAGACATGAATTTATCTCTTTAGGGTCTAAATTTAAATTTAAAACTGTGTCACAGTGTGTGCTCACAGCTGAATTTGAGTGGCCGTGTTGCTTGCTGAATTCCACTCTATTATTTATTTATCAGGGAGACTTTAGTAACTGTAACTAGAGTCCATAGCTGCGTGTCCTCTTACAGAAAATTTACACTTTTATAGTTTGCATTTTTAATAAAGAGTAAAATACCTGATGTCTAAAACAGTCCTTGTCTTTAATGTTACGATCACTCTTAAAGGAGAGTAAATATAAACACAGTATTGGAGTTCATTCATTGTTAGTTTCATAAAACAACTTGGCTGCAGTGTTCAGCTCTTACATGACTTCTCTTCATTTATAATAGAAGGTGATCCACCAGCTGTAAAGTCCCTAACATGTATCCTGTTTCCAATGAATAGTTAAAGGCTCATCCACATTAATGTACAAATGTCATGTGTTACCCACTGGCCTTCAGCTGGGTATACTAACAGTTTTGAGTTGTCAGATATGAAAGATCTCTTTGTTGCTGTGTCTTAAATCCCTCACCATAAAACTTTAAGTTGATTTTCTAAAACTTTCTACCCTCTGGATCTCCATACCTCCCCCTCTACATTGGTGCTCTACCGTTCCTCTTTTCCCTCCACCGTATTTCTTTTTTCCTGTTCGCCTCGTCATCCCTCCCGCCCCCCCACGACCTTCACTTCTCTCCAGCCCTCAAGCCATTCAGATGACTCAGAAGTGGAAAACATTATGCAGGACCCTCAGCATCATGGTGGGCACGGTCTCCGCCATCACAAGCATCACCACCATCATGACCCCGAGGCTCATGATGCGGACAGGCAGGCCGAGGGCAATGACCGCCCCCACACCCCGTCATATTTGCGGCCCCCCGTGGCCGGCAGGGCCCAGTCAGATTCAGGTTCAGACACCGGTTTGCCACAAAGCCGAAGCGTGGAGTTTGACTTGCCGTCCCCCGTCAGTCCCTCCAGGCCAAAGAGCCCCTGGGTTCGATTTGACCCATACGACAGTAGCGAGGTAATACAAGGCGTCACGGTCAGGAAGCCCCAAAGAGGGGTCAGCACAGCCCGTGTGCTGTAACATGCTGATACATTTCATACCATGTTTTACAGTTGTTTGGGTTTTTGTTTTGGTTTTTTGGCTTTGTGCTGTTGCCGTTATTGCTGTCGAAATACTGCAAATGGGACAACAATGCCAAACTATTTCAAAAAGCCGATATCAGGTTTGAAAAAAGAAACCATGGTGTACACAGCCTCTGTTTCCTTATTCCATTTTTATCCTTTTGTGCATTTGTAGGACCAGGACAAGGAGTACGTGGGTTTCGCAACGCTGCCAAACCAGGTGCACCGCAAGTCTGTCAAGAAAGGATTTGACTTCACGCTCATGGTAGCAGGTAAATCCTCGTTTTAGCATTAGCTGCTATTTGATCTTAAGACCGTGTTTGTTTTAAAAAGACGGTCTTTTCTTCTTTGTTGTTCTTTGTTTGAAGGTGAATCTGGCCTGGGAAAGTCCACCCTGGTCAACAGTCTGTTTCTCACAGATCTGTACAAAGATAGGAAGCTGCTCAATGCAGAAGGTGCGTGTGATTATTTGTTTTAAAATTTGCTGTACTACATTATGTAATGGCTGAGGACTGTTTACTTCTTTTTTTCTATCCTAGAGAGAATCACACAAACGGTAGAAATCACCAAACATACGGTGGATATAGAGGAGAAAGGTGTCAAATTGAAACTCACCATTGTGGATACCCCTGGGTTTGGGGACGCCGTGAACAACACTGAATGGTACAGACATGTTTAACGCATCAGATAACCCTGAGTGAATCTGAGTTACACGGTCAGCTGAGACTGAACGCCCCTGTGTGTTTCTGCTTTAGCTGGAAGTCAGTGGCTGACTACATTGACCAGCAGTTCGAGCAGTACTTCAGGGATGAGAGTGGCCTCAATCGCAAGAACATCCAGGACAACCGCGTACACTGCTGCCTCTATTTCATCTCACCCTTCGGTCACGGGTATGACAAAGCTACAGCTAACTCAGCCTGCTCGTCCTCTCTTTATTATTACTTCTAAAAATATGGAAGATTAAGTTGTTTCTGCTGCAGCACATTATCACGTGCAATGTTCAGAAATGATAATGGGACCATTAACTACACTTTTCCTCGTGATCTCTGATCACATGTTTATCGCAGCCATCGTCCTGAGCGCACACGTGATATCTTCCACACGTATCTAGTGGATCGGTGTTTACTCACAGTGTGTTCAGTCTCTTAAATTGTTGATGCCCAGCATCTTTCCCAGAGATAAAGCACCTCTCAGCTGCCCTTGGATAACTTTACATCTGATGCAGTGATTTCACACTAATCAATTGTTTGTGCTGTGTGCTGTTGTGGTACCTCTCAGCACATTTGTGCGCATCCAGATCTGTGTTCATCAGAGAGCCAGAATACCATAAAATTCAAGTAATGCTGCAGAGCATTTTCAGCGTGACAGCCATGGAGAAACGGCTCCCTCTGTTGGTGAGCAAATGTCTGCTGCCACCGATTGGTCGGCCAGTGTGCCATGCAGCCAGAGACATCATCTTATGCTTCAAGTTTTTTTGGGGGGGAGGGGGTTGTACATTTTTGCCGTCATTTGATAGTGCAGCATTAGATGGGGGGGAGGGGGAGAGAGAGAGAGAGAGAGGAGGGGGAGGACTCCAACCCAGACTGATGCATTTCAGCTGTATAGCATGTGGTCACATGCTAAATCTCTGAGATAAACTAGCACCTTTAATTTTGAACTACAGATGAGACTTGATGCAGGAAAGCTTAGAGTGGAGAAATCTAGATGTGGATCGGCAGGTAAATCTGTTGTTGCCTGATCCTGATTGCCAGCAATTCATGAGCATTTATGAAACGCTTTCAAATCTAAATGGAGTTTATTGGCACAAAATGATCTAACAGTTAATGATTATCAACCCCAGTTTAAACTTGTCTAACAGTAAATCATCAGTGGTGGCCCTTTTTGAAGTTTTCTGTGGCCTGTGAAGGCAACGTGGAAGAAGCGCATGGCTTGTATATTTCATTCAGCCACAGTTTATGTTAAACCATGATAGGGAAGCCCAGAATGTGACTCGGGAAGTATTTTTCTTCAATTAGTCATCATTAGCAAACTAAACCTTCCTGACAATGATTGATAACTTTTTGCCCAGGAATGTAACTCCAACCTCACTAATGGTTAGCGATAAACGTGCGCAAACCATCATTCTCTGAAGAAACTCTACACTCTACAAACACCGACCCGGCCATAAAAACTCAGAGAACCCCTAAAATAAAGTTTGTGTTCCTCATGTGCTGAAAGCTGTAGTCCTTATTGCAGTGGCCTGCTTTCAGGTGACTCACCTTTTTCGAAAATGCCCACTCTCTTGTCTACTCTACACTATCCTAATAAATAATAAGTGTCTCATTATCCTTTCTTGGTATGTTTTGCCTCATCTCTTCCAGCCTCCGACCTCTGGATGTGGAATTTATGAAGGCTCTCCATGAGAAGGTCAACATTGTCCCAGTCTTGGCCAAAGCAGACACACTCACCCCTGGTGAAGTGAAGAAAAAGAAAATTAAGGCAAGGCGACTGCATGTTTCATCCCACGAATCAATCTGTGTATACGCCGCAGAGTGTTTTACTTGTATCCTCACAGAGGACGTTATTCACACTTTGACATCAGACATGTTTTTCCACTGTTTTTCTTTGCAGATCAGAGAGGAGATTGAGCAGTACGGTATAAAGATATACCAGTTCCCCGACTGCGACTCTGATGAAGATGAAGATTTCAAGCAACAAGACCATGAGCTGAAGGTGATCAGTAATCTCCTTTCTTTCTTTTCTTCATCCAAGTATTTGTGTTTAGTACACTAAACTCAGCTGAAAGCAGAATGCTCAGAGTCAAGACATTGTCATTCAAAACAAATTGTGCTGCAAACAAATTTAATATTAATAAGAATTGACATTAAAATGAATGAACAGACTATATAGTCAGACCTGGTGGATTTAAGTGTTGATGAATCAGCCTCCTCTACACTTCCTGTATTGTAAGGTGGTACTAAGCACACAGTCGGTGGAAAAATAAAAGCAAAGGTTATCACTACTAGCAAAACCCCTGCTCAACACACAGGTCTTTACTTTGGTCAATAAACAATAACTATCAAGAAAATCAGAATTACTTCTTAATTATGATGCATTTCATATATTTTAATTTTAGTAAGTATAGGATATATTTTCTGTGTCATACAGGCTGGTTTTGCCAGGCCTGCAGCGCTTTTTTGACCATGTGACACGTCTTTAATAATTTTATTACTACGTGTAATTTAATTTATCATATCAACACAGCGTTTCATTCTAACGCTATGATAAAGATCTAAATACTGGTTTATTTACTGGAACAACAATAATTGCAATAATGTAACAAATTTGTTAGATGTCACATTTTGAACAATGTAAGTATGTGACATGAGGAAAATCTTAAAAACATATAATATATTTATTGATATCATATTTATCTATGCCCTATACTGCCCTATACACTCACAGTGATCTAGGCAAAGTTAATGCAAAGCTTTATCTTAAGTTCATGGTCCAGTCGACTACATATGCTACGGTCATGTCAGTATGATTACAATCAAATCAATAACTTTGAGGTTTATGGAATTCTACCTCTTGTTGGATTACGTAAAGATCAGGTTAAAAAGGGGGGAAAAAGGTCTTGCACAAGAAAGGACGAAGACATTTAAGAGGAAAGGGATATAACTGGTCTGTTGTTGTTGTTTTTTTTAATACAGATGTGTTCACACCCTGCCCAGCCAGATGTGATCTTTATGACCATAACATGCTTTTAATATTACGATCTTTATCTTGACCCCTTTAGGAAAGCATCCCCTTTGCAGTAATAGGCAGCAACACCGTGGTGGAGGCCAAAGGGAAGAGGGTGCGAGGCCGTCTGTACCCCTGGGGTATTGTAGAAGGTAACCTTGACCTCACGTGTTCCCCTAAACAAAGACCTCAAAATCATACATACTAAAATGCTTTCTGTATAGATGTACCATTACAAAAGTTGACAGAGTATAAGTATTGAGTGTGTAGTTGATCCTCACTCTGTGGTCTGCAGTGGAAAACCCAGCACACTGCGATTTCGTGAAGCTGAGGAACATGCTCGTTCGCACGCACATGCAAGATCTCAAGGACGTGACCCGAGAGACTCACTACGAGAACTACAGAGCTCAGTGCATCCAGAGCATGACCCGCATGGTCGTCAAGGAGCGCAACCGCAAGTATGGCTCACGCCGAAGGACGGGAGAAATAAGTTTTAGTGAGATGAAAGAAATATGGCACAAGAAAAATCAAGATGAATTATAACAATGTTAGAATATTGTTGTTTTGAGAAAGAGACTGTGATTAAAAAAACGTGTGACCTTCATATATTCTTGAGGTATTTGATGGGTTTGCGCTGACGTGTCTGGTGTAGTGTCTTAACGATGTTTGTCGGCAGCTGATTAGACATCACAGGCTTATTTACATTGGTCTGTGTTCTCACTTTGTAGTAAACTCTGTGAACTTTCCCAAAACGTGTGTCTCTCTGCAGTAAGCTAACCCGGGAGAGCGGCACAGACTTCCCCATCCCAGTGGTGCCCGGAGTGGCCGAGACCGAGACGGAAAAGCTCATCAGAGAGAAAGATGAGGAGGTACGGCACGCCGACCACGAACTGGAGTCGCATCACGACCACGAGCATGACTCTGCCCACAATTTTGATCACCACGAGCACTCAGACCGTCAGCCCAGCCCGGAGAGGCACTCAGATCACAAAGGCGATGAAGCTCTCTGAGTATCTTTAGCTCACAGATGATGTGTTTACCCAAAAACATTTTTTTTTAAGTCCAGTCAGATCACGTTTTGTGAAACTCACAAGAAAACAGTCTCATAAACAGGAACTGGTTTAATTATAGAGTAAACCTGTAGCCTTTTGGAGCTTTAAACTGTGACTAGGAAAAGAGATTGCCCCTTACACTCTCTGGAAGCACCAGGATGTTTATAACCACGCCATCATCCAGAGTTTCAGGATGAACCTTCTCAGGATTAAAGAAAGAAAAGCTGAATGTAACATGTGTTCCTGCACCTGAGCTCATAACATCTGTGCATGGCAGGTCAGAGAAGGTGGGAAGGATAATGATGGGAAAGTGTTAAGACTGACAGAAAAAACCTGGTGTTAGTGGGTATTTAAAGGGCTACATGCTGTGCAATACTGTGATGCTTAGTGGAAGTAAAGTAGCATAAAAAAAGTAGGGAAATTTGTGTTTGGTTGATTGCTTCTTTGATGTAACAATGCTTCCAGGTAGTAAACCTTGTATCCTTATATCTTATGCATTTGTCAGTCAAGCAGCAGAGTTGAGCCCATGAAAATCTTCCCTGCCAATGCCAAACAGCTATGATATTGACTCTTGTTTGGTGTAATTTAATGGATTAGATTATTTAAGTCTGAAGAAACAAAACATACTTTAATTGTTTAATACAACCCCAATGACCTGGCACCCTCCTCCTCATGCTAGTCTCCAGTTTGGTCACATCCTGTTCTTCAATCAGCATTTGTCCCAAATCAGCCAATGTTATGTTGGTCATTATGGCCCAAGCTGATCCCGCAAACATGCCACTTACAGGTTTTTGGGATCAGGGGTAAGGTCAGGACGGAAGGTGGGCCATTTCATCCTCTCCACTCCCAAAATCTGGAGGTAGTCTCTGATAAAGTCTTCTCTGTGGGGTTGGGGGGATTGTCATCTTAGAGAATAGTGTCTGCACCAGTGTCTGCACATGTTGCAGACACTGGTGCAAAGGAGCCTGATGGTGAAGGCCAGTCATGGTGTCAGAAGCTCAAAACAAGAGTCAATAGCAGAATTAATCATCTCTGTGGCAGAGAATGTTTTTAATGCACATAACCCACATGCTTAAATCCGCTGCTCAACCCACAGATGTATTTTCATTACAAATGTGACACCATTTAACAGGAAATAAACAGGCATTCCCTCAGTGTAAGATTTATTACCAAGCAGCATCGTTGCAACACAGAAATAATCAACCAAACCCAAATTTCCTTACTTTTTTTTTGCAAAGTTTAGTTATAAATATTACTGTTGTGAAGAGAAACCTTCCTTATAGATTCCTTTTTATTTTGGGTTTGTAGATGCTAGACTGTTGCCTTGTTAATGACTGTTTTGAGTCTCAGGAATAGACGGTTGTAAATGGTTTTAATGTTGTTCTGCAATCATAATGAGTTAAATAAGCTATGTCAATACCAGCCCACTTCCCTCTGCAACACCAGACCGTGCAAAATCTATTTATTTCATTAAATAAAGAGTCTTATTTTTTCCCCTCACTTGTTTATTTTACATTTTCTGTCTGATCAACATGAAGCAACGCAGTAACACCAAATTAGCTCAATATACATCTTTGCCCACGGGTGTTATAGCCAACCCACACACAGCAGCAGCTGGACAAACATCTCCAGGTGAACAGGAGCTGTATAACACCTGTGTTACCTGCTTATTTCCAACAAATCTGATAAGGGGGGGGGACTCACTCAACATGATTAGGTGATTGAGTAGCTGACTGATACTAGTGATTTTAATATCCTAAAGTGCTGCTTCTGTGATAACAGATACTCTGTAGTCCAGAGTGAAGCAGCAGATGGAGGGAGCCTTGTTTCCCTGCTGCCATTCAGCACATGTCACGTGGTTTGGGGAGAACAGGCCCATCTCCCGGGCGTTTATTGATTTGTTGCCTGTGCAGCCGTGCGTAAATGAATAGCTTCCATGAAATCCCCCTTACACTTCACACCGCTATGAAAGTGGATGCGTTGCATTCAAACGTATCACACTAACACCCATCTCCTCTCTCTGCTCTCTTCTCCCAGCTGCGGCGGATGCAGGAGATGCTGCAGAGGATCCAGGATCATATGATCACTCAGAAGGACGGCTATTGAGAAACAAGAACCCAGTCACACTGTGTACATGTGTTGCTCTCACTGGGATTTAATAAAAAAAAAAAAGAAAAGAAAAACTCCCCACTCCACCCCAAACAAACCTTTATTCCACTCTTGGATATTGACATCCCAAGCCACCTCTCAGCCTCATCAGCAGCATGTTATACGTGGATCAAGGACCCGGCAAGGAGGTGGTAAGACGTTTGCAGCTTAGCGACTCCCTTTATCCTCTCCAGAATCTCTGACATTTACGGCAGCACCGCTGAGAAACACCCAACTCTCCCTGCCTGCTGTTTAAAACTGCTCTCGTGATGTTCGCTTGAATGAATGAAAGGTTGGGGGTTAATTCACATATCAGAGCTTTTTCTTTAGCCACATGATCACAGGGTTGTTTTTACAAGTTTACATCAAAGCTTACACTTTACTGGGTGTTTTCTGGTTTATTTTTTAAAAATCTTTACAGGTCAACAGACACACACACACACACACACACATATACATATATATATATATATATATATACTGTAATAATATAATTTTCTATAATACACCTTTTTTTTCCTACTGTTTTTGTTTTTTACATGCTGTATTTAATGTTACACTGCTCGACTATGTGGATGACGGAGGTTCCTGTTGGTTAATTTGGTTTAAGGGTTATATTTGGTTTTTGTTCATTTGGTTTGTTCAGTGTCTGCATGTTCACAATTATAGTTGCCACATCTGATGCCTGACGTCACAGGGTTGACCAGTGTTAGCTCACAAGCAAACTCACTGATTGTCATTGTCAACATTCGAGATGCGATGCATCTTTAAATCTGGTAGAGAAGTCTTTAAAAACCGCGTGGAGAATTCCTAAAAGTAGCAAAGTCCCAAAAGGTTGTTGAAAAATACAAGACCCTAGATTTGCATGAGATGAGCGTCAAAGGGCAGGGTTGCATTAAAGGTCATGCAGTGATTTTTATTTTTGCATGAGTTTTGTGAAGATTACTCAGATTGCAGATCTGTTTGATGATCATAAACTGACCAGCTGTTGGGGGTGACAATAGAAGCTTTTTTTAATTGGTTTGTTATAATTATCTTCTCACTTAAAGGGAGCTCCTATGCGGATGAGTACTAACCTTTACATTTATCTTACAGCCAATGATAAATTTAATAATCCCAATATTTTTTTCTTTGGATTGGTCTTCAAAAGTGAGAATTGTTTTTAATTTTGCAATAACTTAGCAACACCATTACAGCCCATGAGTAATGATCAAAAACAAAGAGTGAACATGAGTCTCTTGACATTTTTTTTTTTTTAATGTTGCAGAGCTTCTTTTTTTTAAAAATTAGATGACTCTACTCTGACTTGTTTGACCTTTGTTTAAAAAATATATATATGAAAAATACATTCCTCGAGTTTCTATCGCAGAGTCAGGTGACACTTTTCGTTTTTGAATTCATGTTAAATTTGCCTTCGTTATTTTGCATTTTTTGATTATATTTATGTAATAAATTTATAAATGAAAGAGGTTGGAGAGGGCAATGTGTACAAATTCTAATATTGTAATAAAATATGACTATAATTTCAAGTTGAATAAGACAATGGGTTTTTTATGGCTGCAAATGGAAGTGGGATTAAATGGTTTTGTGTGTCATCTAAGATGTGTGGATTGATAGTGATTTTCTGATATAAGTTTAGGAAGTGTGTGTGTGTATATATGTTATAGTACAGGGTGGGCCATTTATATGGATACACCGCAATAACATGGGAATGGTTGGTGATATTAAAGTCCTGGCGACGGCACATTAGTATATGTGAGGGGGCAAACTCCTCAAGATGGGTGGTGACCATGGTGGCCATTTAGAAGTCGGCCATCTTGGATACAACTTTTGTTTTTTCAA
>NW_024582376.1:2468749-2529801 GCF_018398535.1 Haplochromis burtoni
CGGTGTATCCATATAAATGGCCCACCCTGTATTACCAGTCACTTTACCTCGGTAAATTGTTTTCAGTTTTTTTAAATAACTTGTTTAATTGAATTTAATGATATCTCAATTAAATTTGTTGCTAGTGTGAAAGATGGAATCACTGGCCACTTCATTAGGTACACCTTTCTAGTACCGTGGACCTACTTTTGTCTTCAGAGCTGTCTTATTGCTTCATGGATCCAAGAAGGTGTTAGAAGTGTTCCTCTGCAATTTTGGTCCACGTTGATATGATGGCGTCACACAGTTGCTGCAAATTTGTGTGAAGCTGACAAATCAAAAAAGGCACTCTACCGGATTGAGATCTGGTAACTGTGGAGGTCGTCTGAGAACCGTGAACTTGGTGTCACGTTCATGTTTTGAGATGATTTTAACTTTGTGACGTGGTGTGTTATCCTTCTGGAAGCAGCCATTAGAAGATTGTTCTACTGTGGTCATACAAGGATCGACATAGCCAGCAACAATATTCAGGTATGCTTTAAACGTACTGTGGGGCCCAGAGTGGACCAAGAAAATTACTCTGACCATTACACCAGCATAAGGCACCAATACAAGGCAGGAAGATTTTATGCCATTTATGACACTTCCGTCTGGCTGTTGCAGTGGAGATCAAGACTCGGGTCAGGTGACATTTTTCCAATCTTTTATCGTCTAATTTTGGCGAGTGTGCAAATTATCATATAGCTGGCAAGAGTGGCCTTCTGCTGTTGTAAGCCATCTGCTTCCATGGTATTTGGAGTTGCTCTTCTGCATACCCTAGTTGTTACAACCAAGGTATGCAGTTACTGTTGCAGTGTGGCCTTTCTTTTCTAACCTCTAGCATTAACAACACACACAGAAGATATTTTCTTTCTGTAAACTGTAGACATGGGTGTGTGGGGAAGATCCCAGTACATCAGCTTTTTCTGAAATACTCAGAGCAGCCTGTCTGACACCAACAACTGTGTGAAGTGTCAAGCAAGTGTAATTTTTAGTAATTGCATTGTCTGTCTTTGGCAAGCTCTTTCATTGTTAAGGTTTTTGTGTCAACCTCCACTTGTAGAAACGTTAATTTGAAGGTATCAGAAAATAGTTTTGAAACATTAAAATTATTTGACTTTTAAGCTGACTAAACAGATATACAGATAACTTTAATCATAGGTATAACTTGTATGTCTAGTTGCTATGATGACTAAATATTAAACAGGTTTTTAATTACAACTAACCTGGCTTTTGCGGGAATTGTGACATAACATCCTGACTAGACTAGCCTTTGTTATCTAGTTATCCTGGAATGATGAAACTCCTACAGGAGGCTTGTATAAAAGGACTACTCAGATGCCGAAACCACCTCATCTGACTCCGCTCCTCTTGAATGCTTATGTTCAGCTTTTATTTTAGAGGTTTTGAAAAGGTGTTAAAAATGTAGCTAGCGTGTGCTACTAAGTGGCATCACATTATACAGAGGTAACTTGATCTCTTTGTCCACGTTATATCTGCAGTTTATCTACTGTTTTCAGTATTAGCCTAACCTGATATTTCTGGAGTAAAAGTACCAGAGCAATTTCTCTAATCTGATCGTCTTTGGTGTTTCAAACCACTGCATGAACAAAACAACACTTAAAGAAGTGTTAATGCTAAATAACTAATAATAATTAGAAAAAAATTCTGCGTTCAAATATCAGTATAACTTTCCACTTTATTTCTCTGAGTCAATGTGGCTCAGCAGGCAAAGTCGCTCCAACTGGAAAGTCAGCGGCTCAGTTCTTAGCTCATCCAGTCTGGCATGTCAACAAGTCCTGATGACCTCAGTGTATCCATCACTGGATGAGGATAAGGCAGTGTTTAATGTTTGACTGCGCTCTGAATAGAAAACCATCTTTGTTTCTCTACACTTTGTTTAAAGAAGCCACTTCAGACCTTTGTAAACATAATACAATTTATTAAGTATCTTTTTTATAAATTTCAACTTTTACATATTTTCCCAAGCTTTTACCTTAATACAGATAGATCTAAATGAAGCCCAACATTTACAGGCTATATACAATGTAAACTTTCTCCATAGGGAAAACACAGGTATATTTTTGCTTCTTCAAGCATCTGTATCTGGTAACGTTTATGCATTTTGTTTTTCTGCAAAACTATTTCAAAATGCCATTTATCCCAGATGTTTGTGTGAAATCTAAGAGATGGCAAGGAAACAACGTATTGCATCAGAGCAAAAATACAAAAACATGGAAGGGGTGAATAATTTAAACAAGTGGCCAAATGTGATTGAATGTAGTGATCGCCCCTTCACATACAGCACTGTACATGGTCCCAGAAAATAAGCTATTTGATAAAATTAACAAACGAGGGGTGATGACACAAGCGACAGTAAATCTTAAAATACAAAATCAGGTTTGTAATGTTACACTTTACATAGACTTTAATAAAGTAACTGCATTTCTAAAAAGGGCTCGACTCCTGTTTCGACACTCCAAATGTTTTCACAGATCAGTACATTCAGATTAAATTCAGAGAGCACAGTGCGTTAAACTGCAGGTTGGCTGTTCATTGAGACTACTTTTTAAATGTTCACAGTGCCAGCTTTGGAAAGAGAGTGCCTCGAATAAACACATTAAAGTCATCTGTTGTTGTTGCTTTGTACAGATACTTGTCCCCAGTTTTATGGATGACAGATTCTTAAATGTGTCAGAAATCCTTCACACGCCTATAGTAACGTAATGAAGTTCATAAGCTCATCGGAGAGCACTGCTATAGGTCCTTGCTTTCATAGTGATCACTACATTAGTACAGTCATGGCATGCATTAATGGCATGCAAACACACACCCTACTACCATATGCACTACAAGACAGCATAGACACACTTCACTATATTTTATGGACCTTTCTGTATTCAGATTCACATCCTTTACCTCATGGTATTTAAGTCTCACAGCGCATATAAACTCGCCTCTGCTGGGGTTGGGGGTCATATAGATGTAGATACAAATCCTACTCTGCAAAATGAAAAATATTTAAAATACATTAGCAGCTGTGACACAAACTGTTTTATCCTAAAACACTAACTTGTATTTGTGCTCAGTGTACAATCACCAGTATGTTTGAAGGACAGATACTAGAAATAAGTAACAATTTGATTGTCCTTTAAACACTAAAAACTAAATCCAGCCATCCACCCAATCTTCTGCTTATCTGGACACAGGTAGCACTTTAAGCAGAGCTATCCAGACCTCACTCCTCTAGTGTGGGAGACAACAAGGCTTTCCCATGCAAGCTGAGAGATATCATGTCCTGGATTTGCCATCGGGTGTCTTCTTGGTTGTGCATGCCTGAAACCGTTCACCTTAGAGGCATCCTACTCAGATGCCCAAACCACCTCATCTGACTCAGCTCCTCTTGAATGATGAGTTCCTCATCTTGTCTAGGCTAAGCAAGACAGCCTAGAAAGAAGCCCATTTATGCCACCTGTATCAGTGATCTCATATTTCTTTCAGTTGCTAACCACAGTTTGTGGGTAGGACAGTGGATCAACCAGTAAATGAATAGCTTTGCCTTAGCGCTCAGCTGTCTCTTTGCCACAGCAGACCACTGATTGGTGCGGTGCCTGGACCAGAAGTCTGTCACTTGTGAACAAGACCCTGAGATACTTAAACTCATTCACTTGAGGCAGAAATGAGAAATCCGCCCTTTTCTGATTGAGCACTTGAGCCTTAAAATTCAAGGTGCTGATTGTCATCTTGGCTGCAATCTGTCAACAGAACATTACTCGCTAAAGGCAGAGACAAGCTCCTGAGACACCCTGGCTAGGCCTAGAACTGACAAAGCTGTATATATATATTTTTTCAGCCACTCTGATGTGGTGATATCATTTTTCTTCACTGGAAGAATTGTGTCATTGTTGCAGAGGTGGTAGTTTGACTATGAACACAAACAGCCACCAGGGGGAGCTGTTGCTGTGTGCACCATCACCGAGGACTGCAGCTCCTGCTCAGGCGGCTAAGTGCAGTCCATGATTTGGCTCCAACCTTACAGCATGTGCTGCTGCTGAGGAGGAGGGGCTCCTGTGAACCACATTCTCCCTGCGCTGGGTTTGGCGGGCCAGCACTCTGCTCCTACACTGTCTGGACTCTATAATAGCAGATCGACATTTTCCCATGTGAGGCCGTTTCTTTCTAGCTTCTGTGAAAACACGCACTGCCTCACTTTAAAACAACAAAGGAAGGCAGGTGAAGGTCAAAAACTGCACATCAGCCCACTGTGTACAACACAAACACGACATTATGACCGTCAGTCACATGCAGCCTTTTATATCTTAGAAGATGTGGTAGTCTGGTCTAGAAGGAGTTTTAGGATTGTTCCCAGCTTTGTGTCCACTTTAATGCTTTTAAGTGAGAATTAAACAGAGCAGAAGGGTCTCCAGCAGCTCTCCTGCACACACGGTTGGCTTGTCAATGGCCTGGTATGAAGCCCGTGGTTCACAGCAGGGAGGTGGCCCATTGAGTGCTCCCACAACACTAACCAACACACAAGAAGGTGGAAGGTTAAGAACAGGGACTTGTTTTTGGTCACTTTGTTAACATGGGGGAATAACATCCCTCCATCACGTTACCCCTGTCATGGGGATCACAGTCTGGAGCTCAGTGGTCCTGTTGGCAGTGTTCAGGCCAGCTTCAGAGTGCTGATGGGAAAGGAGGGCATGGTTACCATGGTCACAGGGTTGAGCACCGTCTGACCCACTAGCTGCGGGTGGTGAGCCATCATTTGGGTGCTCACTGCTGTCTGCTTACCAACAATGGTGGCAGCTGGCTGTGCAGGCGCACTGCCGTTCACATGAGCATGGTTTATTGTTTGAGTGATGTGACCGACCACGGCCGGCTGTGTGACAGCCACCGGCTGAGAGTAGAGAGTGGGTAAATGCTGGCTCAGGTGAGCCACTGGGTGCACGGTTATGTGGCTGATGGGCTGGTGGCCGGGGGCTAACTGCACAGAGCTGGTGGTGGTGGAGGGACCCAGCTGGGCGATGTTTTTGGAGCTCTGACTTGGGATCACTTGGATGACCGAAGGGTGGGACACTGGTGCATGAGCAATAACTGTGGGGTGCAGACTGGGTGTGGTCACCATCTGTGTCTGGGTGGGATTTGACAGCTGACAAGGTGTGCTGGATGTAGTGGCAGTGAGCGTTGGTGGAGCTGCAGGTTTAGACAGTGGCTGTGGAGGGGTCACTGGTAGCGACTGAGGCTGGTGCTGAGGGGCTTTGCGCTGGTTGTGTGGGGTGGTGAAGGAGGTAGTGGTGGTGGGCATCACAGTTAGGACTTGAGTAGGTGTTGCAGTTGTGCGCAGCTCAGGTTTCATGATTTGAGGCACGGTGGGTAAGGCAGTGGGTGCTCTTGGTGCAGGCTCTTCGTCCAGATCGTCATCCATGATGTCTTCACCTTCTGCAACACCAACAAATTATGGAATTCATTAATTACATATATAATTACATGACTTAATCTGAAACAGTGTTTGGTTGTGTATTAGGGAGATTTACAGACATGCAGTTGAGAGTGAACATAAATCCCCACCAATCCCTCCCGTCTGCCTACCCGAGGCTGTGGAGGTTGAAGCTTGGTCCTCCTCCGGCTGCACTGTCTGTCGGAGGATGCGGTCGATCTCGATCACATCCATCCACTGGCTAAGATCATTCTTCAGCTCTGCTAGTCGCTGTTGGGTAGCGATCTTTTCTCTGGCCAGACGCTCCATGTCGTGCTCATACTCCTTCTCTTTGCGCTTTAATGTCTGCAAGGAGGAAAAGAAAACAATGGTAAAACTCAGAACTGGTTTATGAATTACACAGGAAAAAGTCCGCAGGGTAAACGTTAAGGTCATATTTACTGTGTAATAAATTCATCCAATAGAAGAGAACCACAGGAATTTTCTTTGTGAAGCTGTCAGAGAGGTTTTTACTCAAGTCCAAGGTCATGCTTGAAGCAATACTGTAAAGATTCACATTGATTTTATATTAGTCTTAATAGTATTTAACAGATTTCACCACTTCAACCTCTAAAATTAGCGAGGAGTTAAAATGACCCGTTTCTGATTTTGTCAAAGATGTTGATATGAAATTAGATATCACTCGTGTGCACAGAGGGTGGAGGAGAGAAAATCTGCAGCACTACTTATTTGAGGAAAACGTCAAAGTGCACCAGTGGAATGAACTTTGACTCTACTGGGTCTATTTGAACTCGTACTTCTCTAATAAAGTGGAGAAATGGTTTATTTAATAGCCAATTTTCCAAATTCAAAATAATAAGAAGAAGAGATTAATGAAAGAAAACTGTTATACATTATAACTGATTACTTCTATCAGAAAAAAATATAAATTTGTTACAATGAAAGCCACATTTTCCAGCAACAACATTTAAAACATAGTTTAAAGCAATTCATCAAAGGTTCCAACTAGCAATGAAGCATATTACTCAGAAACGGGCCGTCCTGCATTATGTTCTTATACTTTTGGTATTTAGCATTTGTGTCTGCGTTTATAAATACACATTTATAAAATGTGAATACATGAATTTTACTATTGACAGTGACTGGTTTTATGGTTTTTATGTTTAGCGTGCAACATCAGGAGGAAAAGTGAAATTATGGCAACCGGTACGTGATCAGCAGACTTGTTTTTAAGTATTCCCGTTTTAAAGTACTTCAGAAGTCTTTAATTATATATAATTTATTGCATGTCACATGCACCCTGGTCAAAGTATTCAGCACGCTCTCTGTGGGAGAGGCTCAGGGAAATGACACAGTCTGAAACCCTTTACCAGCAACCTGATGACTTGCTATCATAAAGGGTGGACTTCCTGTTAGTGTTCATCCTACCGTGTACAGTGTGGCGATACAGTAAATGTGCAAGTCATCATATGTATGATTTAAGTCGTGTGTAGGTGGCTTCTGGCCTACTTCTGTTTAAGTGCATTCCTGCATGTGCATTATGAGCGTGTGCGCCTACAGCACAATGCACATGTACATAAATAGCAAAAGGGGACAAAAGGCGGGCCTTGTGTGATTCAGCACCTGTCTCAAATCCTGATCCAGGATTAGACATGCATGGGCCAAGTGGTCTGTGCTTTGGCTGCTTCTCAGTAACTTAAACACAAATAGAAGCTCAGAAGAAGTCCCGTTCATATTTCAGTTTAGCTCAAATCCACATAAACAAGCTGTTTCTTATCTTTAAGTTAAACTGCTTGTATTGTGACCAGAGCAGGTTTTTTTTACAGTTGGAAAATCTGTGTCCTTGCTCCCAAATAGACCTAAAGTTATCTAGGATCAGGGTTAGTAGCCTAGTTCTGTTTTAAAATAATTGTTACATGGAACAACTCTTAATGTGAATCACAACTACACCTCTTATTTTAATGAAAACTCCAAGAATTCAGGTATTGCACCATCTCATTCACAAAGACAGGGATCCCAACTTTGTATTTTAATATTATTGATTAATGGAGATATAGTTTGGACATGCAGATTTTAAATAGCAGGACAGACATGTACACTACTGTTCACTGAGTAAGGTGCTCCTTAGCATGCACTGTTAAACATCTGGACACAGATGTGCAACTTGTAACCAGCCATAAAGAGCACCGCCTCTCCGTACGGATTAAAAACATCCTTCGTCTCTACACAAGATGTGCTAAAATGCCCCCCATCTCTGGTTGTCAGGGAAACTCCTGAAAAAATGTCAACGTTTTCTCTGAAATCCTAAAAGATGGCACACACCTTCATGTGCAAGAGGTGCGATTTAGGTTTCTAACAGCCTCTTAGTGTGTAAACATTTCTGTCAAAACCTACTCTGGTGAGGAAAATTTAACGTGATGTCCAAAAAGGTCTGGCCGCCTTCTCTTTTACCCTCATGTAGCTGACAGCCTTACGCGAGTAGCGCTACAAGCTTACAGCTTTAAGTGATGACTCATAAAGAGAGAATGAGAGAGTGGAGAAATGCTCCACAGACACAGAGACCCACTGAACTGCTGAGAGCCAACGCCACATTCGCCTTTTTAGACACAGCTAGCCTGAGATTAACCGCATACACCTGATAAACAAGCCAGCAGCAGATGGGCCCCACGTGACTTCATCACCATGTTAAACATGTCACCAGATTGGTAGGACACAATGTGCCAGGTATGCTTGGATTCTTTGCACATGACTGCATTCAGACCTCCTTCTTTTTTCCAGGGAAGAGTTCTTACCACAGAACTGTGTGTGCGTGCATGTGTGTGCGTGCGCATGGGAGGTAAACACTGCTGAAGCATTATTGTCACAAGCAATGCGAGGGCCGAGCACATGGCCCTGCAGAAAAAGGGAGAGGGAGGGCCACAGATAACAGGGGATTGAAAGAGAGCAATACAAGCTGTACTCACTGACTCACTTTTGCAGCAGCCGTGAACAGACAGCACAAGGCTGGGTTGTCTTAAAGGGCCAGGAGCACAGGAGGCCACGTTGCAGACATGCTGCTCCACTGATCGGGTTCCTGCACACAGGTCTTATGACACTGTGGTAACCATAAACCCTTGTCTTAGTCTGCCTTCAAGCTGGAGCAGAGGGTTTCACGTGGTGCCCGACTTTAACAATAAAAAGTCTGTCTGTGGAAATAAAATGCCTACTTTTGCACACCAATCCTTTGTGTGTAAGCTTGTGTTGGTCATAGCTGGCCTATTTGCCTCATTGCGGTTAAGAGCCGAGTCGTCAGAAAGCTGAAGGAGGCCAGCTTTTTTTAATGTTAAGGATGAACAAAAATGAAAATGTCAAAAGAACTAGTACAGTTATCTTGTCAGGCAACCTTTCAAAGGAAATATGCCATGAAGTCCACAGTGACTATGCTAAAAATATCAAAAGATAAATAAATTTTTAGCTTATCTTCATCTAGCAGAGAGTACAGCACTTTTCATGCTGGCATTTGCGGACAAGCAGTGGAGGAACAAGTTCAGTCAGCTTTCATGAGGAAGTGAAGCGCGTGTGGAGTAAGCTGAGCCTTATGTTTACTGCTCCATGCTCCCTCCCTGCTGCGGGCGGCTAAGCCTGGTGGTACAGCAAGTCCTGCATGTTGCAGTGCTGGGTGGGGGCCCAGCACAGGGGGGGTGACGTCACGCGGCTCAGGCTAGCCATGTGCTTGCTGCTCATGTGGCCTTAAAAGCTCAGAGAGGCAGGCTGGAGGGAAGGAGGGGGAGTGGAGAGGAGGAGCGCTAATGCATCAGGGCTTATTTTACAGCCTCGGCTTTCGCGACACCACTACGGGCTCAGAGGAAAGCCTGCTACATGTTGTCTCTAAAGTAAAGCAAAAAACCCTCTTACAGCTCTATTAGCGCGACTGCTATCATTAAAAAGGAAAACAATTGGTTCACATGTAAGATTTTCTGGTCACAGATGTTGAGTCATCTTCATTTGAAATGTAATAAGGAAGTGGAAGTTGACCTATGTAGCTGTTAGCCAAGTTTGCGCCTTTCACTGGAAAACCACTAAAACTGTTCCAGTTACCACTTATTTTCATAGAAACTTTGCTCATTTACAAACTTACAATAAGATGTAAAAATAAAAGCGGCAGAGTGCTGAGCTGAAAGCCTCTTATTCAGACCTCTAAGCTCAGTGTTTTTCTGTGCAGGCTGCTTCATTGCTGCCAGCCCAGAGGAGGACAAGGACAGGGACGGGGAGGGAGGAGTGTGCAGAGTTTCGGGAATGAGGTGCATGCAGGCAGGACACGCGTCTGTACCTCCCATGTCAAGATGCCAGTGCTCGCACGTGTTCTGCCTTTTTTTTTGTGTGTTTTTTTTAGGCATCCTATCACCCAGCACTCACATCTTTTACTCCACCCCTCCAAAACAAAACACCACCAGCCTGGCCAATGAAAAAGACCCTCGTGACAAAGAGGCACGACACACTGTTGTGGCCTGTAACACTATTCCAGTACTGGGTTAACTGCTTCGTACTACTCTTTATTATACTCTTCACTTCCACATATAAGCATCATCAATTATGTAAGTTTCCCTTGCTCTGTTTGTGTCAAGCATGTCCAGCTTAGCTGCTGATTGGAGGAAAAGACGCACAAGCCTGTCGAACACAACACGCACAGCATGTTGCTTAATCACAGAGAGGGGCACAGGGAGGGAGACTGGGTGACGAGCTGTGCACCCACGCTGTCCTAGTTTCCCTCAGCATCCACGCGCACAGAGGAATAACCAGCCTGCTGCATCTCAGTCAAGCAGCAGCATGCCGTCCTCCTCGGTGTACACATCAGTAAACCTGCACCACGGTCGGTTAATGAACAACTGCAGGCTCATAAACAACAACGCATGACAACCAAATGTCTAAAACCGTGTAAGTGTTTTATTATTATGCAAATTAAACAGCAAACCGCTAACCACATTTGGGCACACTCAAACACACAACTGTAATTGTAAAACGCAAATCTATAAAAGCAACGCAACAGAAATATTGTTTTATCGCCTCCTGGATTAGTGTATTAGAAAAATGACCTACAATAAAAACGGACACACTCAGCAGCACAGTCAGTCTGAAAGTTACACTAGACCAGTGGCAGACCTTTGCGCCAGCTGTTTACAACCAGCATACTCTAACCGGGAGAGCTTGACTCATAGAAATGGCGAGTCACTCATTGAAACACTCGCACACTTAAGAAAAAAAGGTATAAATGAGGAAGTCTTAGAGACTCAGGAAGGATCTAAATACATCACTGTGTTTAAACTTGCTGCTGTCTGATGTTTTTCTCTGCAACGAAGGATCTTAAATGCAGTAAGATTGTAAATGTATCCAGTAAGACTGGGGGTCAATAACACCACAGTGTAACAGCTTTGTTAGCAGTGAGGAAAGAGCGAGCAATCATCAGTGACGTGTTACAGCCTCCCTATACGAGTTGCATTCATGGGGAATAAAGTACAAGGCATCGCCTTTGTGGATGTTTTGTGCATTCCAGTGAAACATTGCTAAACAAAAACAGGTGATAGGAGGTTCAGGCCACTTGTTACTGGTGGCGCTTCGATTGCTGGTTTTTAAATCTGTAATTTCTGTAATTGTGATTTAATTTTTTTGGTTTGTGGTTGTATTTATCTAGCTGTTAAAACAATATAATAAGAGAGTTTATTTAATAAGTGCTTTTCACAGACAGGTGGTCACAACACACTGTACAGAAAAGGGTAAAATAAATATTAACATTGAGTAACAAAACAGCCAATGAAAATCTAACTAATGAAATTCAAGAAGATTTTAAAATCTACCAACACCAATCGGATACTAATGATTACCAATACCAGATACGCCAACGTGGAATTTGAAGGTAATAAAACTTTGAACTTTGGAGACATCACAAGCTCACCTGAATGTATCTCAGTGCACTTCTTAAGACACTCAGGTTGGAGGTTTTCTTCTCATCAATGTTCGGGATGTTCTTTTTCAGCGTCTCGAAGCACTCCTTCAGGTGTGCTCGTCTGACAGACCCAAGACAAATAGAAGGTACTTTAGACAGCGCATGTGGTAAAGCTCACTTTAATATAACAACATCTCTATTTGGGAGTCCTCTGATTAAAATATGAAGCACATTTCAAAATTGAAGCGCTACCAATAAGTAAAGTTTTCAGGGAAAAAAAAAGAATCTATTGGCAAATGCTTTTGGGGAAAGGGGTGACCCTACCTGTTTTTCTCAAGTTTGTTATGCACCTCTCTTGTACCAGCCCTGCAAGAGCACAGTAAAATGGTGATGTTTAAAAGGGCAACAAAATTGAAATAATAAAAAAATTAACCCCCCAAAAAATGAATCAAAGAACCTGTTTCTTAGTTTTGGGAGCAGACAGATCAATGACAGTAAGTGAGTGAATTTATCATCTCATCCAAATTATCGTAATAGCAACCGTGCAAAGTGGAATCTAATCTTATAATTATCTGAGTGGACCACAGAAGATTACTGATGACACCGTTTCAGTACGTCTGTAATCTGGACTCCTAGTTATTATTTTTTCTGCATTTTAAGGACTGATTTAAATTGATCCTCAGTAAAACAATACTGAGTTAAAAGGTCAGACTTACCCTCCAGGCCTCTTCTTGCTGTCTAGGTGGCGACTGTCATCAGGAGGACTTCCCCGGCTGACGGGGCCATTGTGCAGAGGGGCCTGCTGAAGCAAGGGGCCTGAATGGGGCAGTAAGGCTTGCTGCTGTATGGGCGAGACGATGGTACCCGGATAGCGCTGAACCAGCTGCTGGTGTAGTTTAGTGTTGTTGGTTTGGGTGACGAGCTGCGGCTGAAGGTGGTGGTTTTGTATCGGCTGCTTGTGGTTGGCAGTCACCATGGTTTGGGTGTCAGGTTTGGGCTGTGGAGACCAGAGTAGAGCTGCTGCACTTTGCTCCAGAGGGGGATGAGAGTCTGTCTTTGGGGAGGCCAGTGGAGGAGCAGCAGGAGGGGAGAGCGTGGTAACAGGTAGAGTAGGTGAGCCTGTAAGGTTGGGGGTGACCACAGGTATCGGGATGACTGTAATGGGGACAGAGGGAGGGGACAGAGCTGATGGTATGGGTGGGGGACGGGACTCCATGTGGCGCTCCTCTGCTTTAGAAACATTGTTGATGTGGATTGTGGAGTTCACATTAGGGTGGCTCTGCTCTTTCAGGTGCTGCAGACGCAGCTTCTCCTTTTCATCCTCTGTGGGAAAAACACAGCCGTTAATACAACCAATCCCATCTATACACATACACAAAAATGCAGCAACAACCCTTTGAGCTTTCTAAATCTGTTAGCACTAACAGTACTGATAGATTTTGGGAGTATGTGAAAGGAAATAAGCCAGGGTCATTTCTAGAAAGGTCTGGTAGAAGGCCTTGTTTGGCATGTTATGCTGTACCAGCTCAGTGACATTAGTCCTGCTCATCTTAATTATAGTAAATCAGCGAAACAAGAAGTGTTTGACACTCAAAGCTGCAGGTATATTTGCACATGACACCAACAGATGTTTTTTTTAACTAAACCTAAAACTTGTGTAAAACCATGACAGCAGCAGGTTTCATTTCATCTGTGCCACAACAGAAAGAGCACAAACATATTCCATAACTGTGACGCCTGTTACACGTAAAGTGATGAAGTATTATTGTTAATATTATTGAAACATCCAGTTGTAAGTCAAAGTGGCTCTACAGGAGAATCTTTGTTGTTATGTAATTACAACAAGCAGAAATGAAAGTCTGAGCTTTCAGGCTCTTCTCTCTTGCTGTTCCTACTTTGTGTTTTATCTGTACATGCATTTTCACATCCACAAAAATTTTGCCTAGCTTTGAGCATGTCTTCACAAAAGAAGCTTGTTGCTTTAATGGAGGTACATCTCGCTGTAATGTAATCCTGGTCACAGTCCACTGACTGAGTTGTGCTGGGGAAGTGAGTGAAAGTAGTACTAACAAAGCCCGAGGGTCTCTTTACTACCAAGACGCATGTCCAGGTTAGGTTTATCTGTAAAGGCATGTTTATAACAGTTAATACACTGCAGATCTCATTGAGCCAGCTTTAAAATGATTGCACGTTTTGATTACTATTAAATAAACTGTGATTACAGCCATGTGAAAGATTCATACAGATAAATCTAACTGAAAAGTGATCAGCTTCAGTATTTTTGTAAAACATGAGTCAGTCTAAATGCGTCTTATGGGGCTGTCCAGTCATCTAAAGCACACCCCCTCCACACTGTATAGATGCTGTGGAAAGGGACTCTAGTTGCTATGGCAGCTCATGTTCACAGTTAGAAAATGTCAGATACAAGTAGCTGTCATCAACATCGTTATAAATGCGATCAGGACGCTGCAGCAGTACACACTCATCCGTTCACTGCAGAGCTGAAGCTACAGCGGCACCACAGACTTCACCCCAAACCACTGAAAACAAGTTCACATAAATGATGACGACAGTGAGCGACAACAACACAGCTGTCTCCAAGAAATTAGGTGCTAAGTCACTCTAAAAAATAAAATAACAAATGTTTATTAGATACACAACATCCAAAAAAGTCACTGAAACCTTCCCACTAAAGACAAAAAAAAAAAAAACAGTAACATTTCTTAAGTTTCAAAATATGAAATGTTGTCTTTGTACCTTTTAAATACACAAAAGGGGGGTTTCAATGATTTACAAGTTTACAGTCTGTTTTTATTATACATTTACATACAAGAGCTACATTGTATGTAAAATTCTACATAGCTACGCACAATAAGATTGTATGAAGCGACAAAAAAAATAATCCGGGTTTAGATAATGTAGTTTGTTGCATCATAATGTAAGCTCGCCTTCAAATAGGGTGTACAAAATACTAGGAATATTCTCACCTGTTAATATCAAAGACTATATGAAGCTGAATGAACACATCTCTAAAACACCAACATTGATAAAAGCAGGAATTAATGGATCTAACCGCCTGGCACCAGAGCATGACGTATGAGGTCAGCTTGTTTAATCAGTTAGGATTAAGAGCAGGTTTCTCTAATATTTCTCAAAATCACAACCTTTTATCGGTCAGTCTTTAAATTAACTTCAACTTTTGTTTGTTTAAAATAAAATAAATAAATAATAATGTGACAGATACTACTTGTTATGCATGTATAATCAGTTTAAAATATACATGCTCACATTTTGAGGGTTCAAAGTTCAGAACATTATAGCCCCGCTTTAAAACAGATCTTTCACAGATCTGGTAGTCTATTTAGATCTACGAAAAAGCAGCACATAGTGTTATGATTTTACATTTTAAAACACTAATGTCACTTTATCAATGACTGTGACTGTAAAAAAAAAAAAATGTGATGGAGGAAGGAGATATTCTATCCAGCTCTAAAAAGCTCTAGAGAAATTTTAACAGTGTTACTTTAAGCATTTCAGTGTATTTTTTTCCAGTGTATGAACATGTCCTGTTACACTGAAAAGTCTTTTCTTCAGCGGTAAAAACATACGAAAGAACAAGATGTTCCAGTTGCAGTGGACAGCTTTCATAAGCTGTTGCATGCACAGTTATGAGTTCTGACAATTTAATGTTGTTTTGTTGACATAAACACAGAGGGGTCTTTTCTGAAAGAAAACCCATGAAACACTTATAAAAAACAAGCAGGTTTTCTATATGCATTATATAACTGCAGCAGTACATAGAGGAACACTGGCCTAGTTTCCTGCACACAGTGACCTGCTCTACAGTAGCAGAGAGGGAGGAGGAGGAGAAGGCGCCTGCTTAGAATGCACCAGGCAGGAGCAGCTGAGACAGGAAAAAAAACAGGACCTCTCACTCCGAGCCTGCGTGGACTCTCTCCGTAATGATGAATTTAACTATTCATGAACATATCAATGTAAATATGCCAGAATTAGCCAAAAGGCTACTTTTCATTCACGAATATGTAAAGAGCTACAGAATATGTAAAAATCAGCATTCAACCAAAGGGCTGATCTGTTGGCAGCCAAGTTTAAACGGCGCAGGAAGTGTAATGCACTTTTTCAGCAGGTCTGATGTTAGCGTTAGGGCTGTCTGAGGTAGCTCAACCTGCACCTTCCCCAAACTGTAACTACACCTCACAGCTATGCAAACGTAAACAACTCTGATAGGTTTGTTTCCTTTTAATATGCAGTGCAAACACAATATGTTGACAGCTATAGCGATCCATGCAACATACATTGATTTATTGGAGTGTAACTGCATGTAAAGAGTTGCAGACATGTGACATTAACTCGTCTGCCATTTGGATGTGTGACAATCATGGTGACAGTCAAGTAAATAAGGCCACAGACACATAAGGCTAGAGACCAGTGTGACCATCTGTCAACCACTGGTCCAGAGGAAAATTATTTTTTAAAAGAGCCCCAGTCACAAAGGGTCACGAACTGGTCAGTGATTCCAAGTGATTTCCTGCACCTGAAGCAATTTCTACTAGGTTTTCACCACCTTTGGAACTGAGCCTCCTTTAGCCACTGCCAACCTGTCAGGGAATATATGGCTTGCCTTAGCAACCAGTGGTTATATCACATCCAATACGATGGACAGTTACACGTGATTTAGACTACTGCAGGAAATTTACGTCGTAACAACGTAACACTGTTCGACCCTACATCCCAACCTCCCACGCCACTTGAGTTGTTGCAGGGTGCGTTGACCCTATATGTCGTCACATTTCTCAGGAAGTGCACGTCAGGTTACGGCGTAGGGTTTAGAGGAGTTTCTGGTTACGTAGTAAGTTATGCAGTAGATTTCTCACTGACGCATAATTCAGTCATTAAGCGATGTGCAGCATGACATCACAAGAAACCTGAATAGTAATCTCACATTAAGTTTGTTGACTCCAGAGCTAAATGAAGTTGTAAATATAAAAACGTAACGCTTGTTAATTCTCTCCGGATGTAGTTTACACGGATGGAATACCGGAGTGAGCCATCTGCTTTATAAACGATCTTTGGGAGGGGTTGCCCGGCACGCACGTGGTGGAAGGGGCGTAACCATCTATGCTTTTTAAACTACAGGGGCGTGGTTTGTTGTTCACGTCATCGACTGCGCTCAAAGCCCTCCACGAGAGTCTGGAGAGCCAGGGGAGTTTGTGATTTTGCTTTTTTATGTATTAAGAATCGACAGTAACACCGAAACACACAGGTACGCAGAGTCACTACAACACCTGATATCCGGAAGGCGCGCGGAGGGACTGAGGGGCGCAGACTGCTGGGGTGGGAGGGAAGAGGAGGGGGAACCTGAATGCCAGAGTCACTTGATCCCCAGCGGACGATGTCAGGTCATTATGTAAAACGAGCCTAGCACTCCGCGCGCCACCGCCCTTCATCGGACCGTGTTTTGTTTTTATTTTTAATGTTCCGCAGCAGCGCGTGCAGATACTCAGAAATACAGGAAGGCGCGCGGTGACGCGGCCGAGCAGCACGTTAAGTGTCTATGCAGCAGGTTTCGATGCAGTAACCCCTGACACTGCAGCAGAAGCCCGTCTCTGTCTGCCTGTCTGAGACCTGACCTCAATCTTGACATGAAGAGAGCAGATCCACAGCAGCCACTCTAAAACCGGAATGAAAGTAAAACTAGGAAGACTGAAACGGTCTTTAAATGCATACGTGACAAACGGAATCAGTTCAGACACTGTGCTGGTAAATGAGCCACAGGCAGGGTTTCCTCTTACCTCGGAGACTAAACCTTTCACTGAATGGGTGGACTGGTTCCCACTCCTGACTGTCAGAGTGTGAAAAACGAGCGAGCTTTTATTTATTTTATCTTTTTTCCCCCAATAAAAGACAAACTTACCACGTGCTTTCTGTTGTTGCTGGGCTTGAAATTCCAAAAACTTGGCCGCTTCCAGAAGCGTTTCGATGCTCATTTCTGTCCGCTTGAAAATACTTTTTTTCGGAGAAAAGGCTGTAAAGCAGACGCGCCTGTGCGTATAGCCTGCCACAGGGAGAGGTTCCCGGTCTGAAGCTGAGGGTGGGGTAGGGGGGAGGAAGGAGAAAAAAAAGAGGGTAATCCGATACCCCCCTCAGTAGAAACTCTACCACTTACGTAGAAGAGTTACAAACAAGATGGCGCTCAAAGTAGTACGAACAAATAAGGTTTGTGAATCACGCAGCGTTTGTAACCGCCCACAGACAAACGCCCTCCCTCACCGCGTGCATACGAGGGAAGCGACGGGAAAACACGGAGCGGGGTTCGGGTGATTTCGGTCTCGTGGAGCTCTCTTCACGAGTCACGTCCGCCACACGCAGAAAATTTATCAAAAATGTTGCCGCTTATAACGGCGGCTTGTTCTGTTAAGTGTCTCACGTGCCGCCCTCTCGCGGCTTGATGTTTGACTAACCGATGACTACAAGTTGTCACCGCGTAGTTGTTCTGTGTAAACGAAAGGTCGACACTTTGCTTGACTGCGGTAAATTTACATCTTATTGGCGCTGTGTCCACCAGCCAATCAGCGCGGAGAACAGTCAGCGTGCTTTGTTTGGCACGTCAGGGTCACATGCTGGGAGTTTACGAGCGTGCATCAGGCGTACGGGCACTTTAAAAGTAAAAACCAAGCAAAAAAACAAGCAGTCACGGGGTAGACTGAGCCCTGCATCTAATAACTGCAAGTGCTAGTTCCAACAGTTGCATCATAACACCTCTGTGTACATAAATAATATAATCCTGTCTGTCTGTATAATGTCTTATTTTACTTTTACATTTCTGTTCATGTGTAAGTGTTTCTATACTATGATTGGTTCCTACATCTGAAGATTACTTCCACTCTTTAACCCCTGTCAAACATAAGGCTCAGGGGTCACAATCAGACTGCCAACAACTCAAGTTTGGCCCACTGGTCATGAAGGAGGGCATACATTTTGGACTTTTTACTGCATTTACATGTTTCACAGCTTCCCCATGGTGATTCATACTACACTAAAGTAATTAAGTAGTAGATAAATAATCAAGTGGCAGAAAACCTCCCGCTTTTTTCACTATAGAAATATATGTTGTTTTGTTGTTTTTTATAGTGGGTTCACTGGACATTTTTGTGATGTTACCAGAATTTTACACATTTGTTTACACATAAAATTTAAGCCCAAAGACTCTTGTTGCAAGGTTTCTTTATCATGCGGGAAAAACTTAGAAATACTGTTGAAACTTGACTCGGTTTTTTAAATTAGGATATCTCAAGGATTAAACTAGTTGACACTGAAGGGCAGTTTCACTGGTCCGTCCCACTAAAGATATGGCTATAAAAAGAGCTTGTCATCCCTGCACTAATCAGTGTTATTACTGAAGCCATATCTGTAGTTGTTAAACAATAAAACCATAGCGAAACAGCACATTTTGGCTTAATGTAAGGCCACAGCTCAGTTTCACTTTCATCATTGACTGCTATTATGTCAGAATAAGGATTAAATGACAATACACTTCCCTCTAACTCTATGGTGATTTTGTCCACCCAAATGGGCTTTTTTATAGTAAAGAGGGAAAGAAAAAGCAATAAATTAAACTATTTTAGTGGCTGGAGGCAGCAAATTAAATGCTGGACTTATAAATAACTAGTGTTCGAAATGATTAGCTAGTCACTTCAGGTCTTTTTGATTTATTAGGGTAATAACTCCAGGCACACCACCAATATCCAGACTGATTTCTAAGCCTTCAAGGTTTGCAGAAAAAGGAAACGTCATCTTTATGACAGCAACATAAATAACAGTGAGAGAGTTACTGGAAGTTTTTTTAAGCATATTAAAAATCTTTAAAGATGTTGTATCAGCGGACCAAAAACAAAAGAACAAAAATGCCAGCTTCTAATGTTGTTGCCCTTTATTCAGCAGATATCACATGACTCATGCATCGCCGGAGTCAAAGTCCGGCCGTGACCGCAGGACACGTCGTACGAGCAGGAACCGCGTTTCTGCTTATGACAACAGAAAATGTGCACATACGTATACGTGGCCCTGCATATTTTGGGAATGTTTTCCTGTTATTCACTCGATGCTGTTGAGGAAGTCAGCCGGGTACAGCAGAGTAATAATACCAAAGGCTCTCCAGGAAAGACCGAGGGGCTCCAGGAACTTCCTGAATTACACGGGCTGTGGGTCTATTTAAAACAGTTGTGCCAGACTGGAGCGACAGTGAGTCTAAAATACAATCTCTAACAAAGGAACAATTAAAGATCAACGAGTACAACGGATCATAACACACAGGTCAAGCTGACGCTGCCCTCTTGTGGATATTTACAGGTACTACATAATTAAAGACAATTCAGTAAAAATGGGAAAGGGAAAAAAATCTGTATAAAAATGTAAATTTATTCCAAATATTTTTGCAATTTATAACACAATATGCAGTGTTGGGTGATTCCATGAGTATATCAGCTATTGGCAAGGCCAAATGAATCATTGGTTGGAGTGTTCGGAGTAATTTCCCTGAAGATTCCAGCTCAATAAAATTAACTTGTAAAGCTCAATTGGTGACTAGCGCTACAAGGTGGTGTCTCCTTACTTTTGTTGCGATAGAGATTCTTGTTATGTATGATGGTTTGTTTGTTGTACGGTTGACATGAAGTATAGTATATTAATAAGTATTTTAATTAAAACAGGTGATTTGGATTTTTTTTTTTACAAGCTTGTGTTTTTCAGCGGGGGGAAAGGAGACTTTTGCCTCTAGAATACAAAATCTTAAAAGTGAATTAAAAGAAACAGCCAATACAGAATTGCCTTTCAGAAGCTATACAAAATAAACTTCCCAACACACAGCCTAACATTAATCATGTCTAAAAAATAAAGCTTTTAATTTTTGAGAAGAAAAGATCTCGACTTGCTGATCAGGACTTTGCGACAGTCTTTAAAAGTGTGTTCTTCAGGTAAGTGCACAGCTGGTTCATCAGGTCTCTGTTCAGACCCTCCACCCAGTGCATCTCGATCACTACGTCACTCTGCTCCTGGATCACGTTCAGCAGACACTTAAACAAGAAGTGTTTGACAGTGCTGGGGCTCACGGGTTGTTTCGAGGGCGGCTCGCTCGCTGCAGCAGGTGTTTCCTTCAGGTCTGCTCCCTGCCCCGTTCCTGTGCAGGTAGAGGACTCCATGTCCACATCCTCGCCTGTTACTTTTTCTGGGGCCTCTTTTTGTTCCCCAGTCATGCTCTCTGTGACTTCTTTACCCGGCTTGTCTGCAGGCGTGCTTTTGCTCTCAGCGTTCTCGTTCTGGCTGCTGCTGTTTTCTGCGGTGGTCAGTTGGTTTTGGGAGGTCGGGCATGTTTCTGGAGCACCTGCGGTCACGGTGGTTTGTGAAGTGGTTCCGGCACAGTGTGGCGCCCTGGGCAGCTCTCGCAGCTGACGTGTCTGTTCACGTCTCTTCTGACGCCCGTGGATCCAGGTGTTCTCCACAGCTGTCAGAAAGAGGCTCTGCTCCTCCTTTTTGCAAGGCACACGTTTGTGCAGCACCTGCAGAGCCGCACACGTGAGACAGTTGGCCAGTGCAGTCAAAACTTCAGTGAAATCTATTATACATAAAACAATGTTCAGTAGTGAAGCTCACCCGCAGCTCACTGAGCGTCTTCTCGACCAGAACGGTGAGGCTGTCCACAGGGCTGCGGCACGTGCAGCCTAAAGCCGAGGCCTTGGCTTGGAGCTCCTTCAGTCCCGCCTCCGGCATTGTGAACGACAGCGGCTTCCGGGCCTTCTCCAGTTTACACTTCTTACTGGGAGGAGACTGAGATCATACAAAGCCAGTCAGACACCGTTAGACAGCAAGCTGTACTGGATATTACTGAGGACAGGGGAACCAGATTTGAGGATACTCAAATTCACACAGTAATAAGTAGGGATGGGTACCGGTATCCGGTGCCATTATGGCATCGGTTCTGACATAAACGGTAGTAACCAGACCGAAAAGCAGCGCACATTTCGGTGCTTTTTTTTTGGTGCTTTTTTTTTTCTCCTGAGATGTCATACACTTTGGATTCTAGCCAATCATTTTACCTTTCCAAGGACAGTAGGCGGGCCCACTACGTACGTTCTTTTAGAGCAGAGCTACAGATTAAAAACGCCCAAGGCAAAGCGGTCAAAAGTCTGGCTGTACTTCACAGCAAAAGATGCAAACTCAGCAGCCTGCAACAAGTGCTTTAAGGTGATACTGTGCAAAGGAGGTAACACCTCGAATCTGATGAAACACCTGGCGATGTATAGCGTTTTTTATTTAAAAGCCGAGAAATGCGCTGTATTTGATAGCTTGCTGCGAGACCTCACACCGTGCACATGTACTGCGGGTGTGGTGCCTGTTATCGGACGCAGAGTTAGCAACATCCCCAAAAACCCGAAGAGGAGAGTCCTGGCCCCTAGCCCTGCCAGTGTAGCAGAAATGATGAGGATGATGATGGCAGCAGCAGCCGTTCTTCTCTGCGTGAGTAGCTTAATGTTGTTCGTGTGTCATTTACGTTGAGTAGGCTAACCACGTTATTAAATTAATGCACGTAAGGTGAACTAGCAAACACCGTCGTAGTTACATGCGGCTGTCTTCTTGTTTGATGGGAGATACTCCCTTCACCCTGGCCACAAAGGCTAAAATGACCAAAGAAAAAGTGGACGAAATTCATAGACAAAATTTATAGTCAAAGATCTCCATCCATTTTCAATGGTGGAGTCACCATAAAAAAAAGACTGCTAAAAATAAAAACATAAGAGGTTTTTGGACAAAGTTTGTGTTCTCCATTCTTTAAGCACTGGCACCATTTCAAAAGTACCGGTTTAACCCATCCCTAGTAATAAGAGACAATGAACTGTTTGAGTTCAGAGCACAGCTGCCAGCAGGGGGCAGTGTTTACACAGTGTGAGCTGTTTCAAATCCTTTTGGCAAACTCAGACATCTGTAAAGTCTTCAATCAAGAACGCACTAATAGCAACGCACTTCTTTCTGCAACTACAGGAAAATGTCATTTCATGAATAGCGCTCAGTCACCTCCAATATCATTGGAGGTCAATATGCAGACAATAACTGTGTTATAGCAGCATTGAAGGGGACATGCAAGGAAATATCAGAGGAAATGAACGGACGCATTGCAGACTCCAGTTGAGTACAATACAGTCTACATCAGGCGTGGGGGAACTCCAGGCCTCGAGGGCCAGTGTCCTCTAGGTTTTAGATGTGTCCTTTATCCAACACAATTGATTTAAATGGCTAAATGACCTTCTCAACATGTTTTGAAGTTCTCCAGAGGCCTGGTAATGAACTAAACATTTGATTCAGGGTGTTGACCCAGGGTGATATCTGAAACCTGCAGGACACCGGCCCTTGAGGTCTGGAGTCACCCACCCCTGGTCTGCATATTGTAGACCAAACTGGATGTCAAAGTTAAGTAGCTCCGTATCACAGTGCGACTTGTAGTCGGCATTAAATTTTAAAAGGATCAACATCTGTGCTGCATTCAGACAGTTGACCTTTAAGGAGGAGGAAAACTGACATTTTACTGGATTGAGTCTTTTTCCTTTGGCCTTCAGAGTAGCTGCAGTGTCCTGCTACCAACACTAAAATCTGCTGAACACTTCCTCACATTTTGTACTCTCTCGTCCTTACTCTTTAACCTCTCAGATACAGTTTTTGCTCATTTTAGGCCTAAAACGATCTCGCGGAGAGGGTTGGAGCATTCCCCAGCAGTCGGCCATTAAAAATACTACATAAAATGAGTGGCATGAGTAAAATGATGCAGTTATATCTGTGCATCAAAAACAAATCTAAAGAGAAAAAAATAAATGCAGAGTGCCACAAGAGGGCGCTCAAATCATGCAAGCTGCACCTGAGCCTGCAATAAATCAAACGTAAATTTTTAATTCCCTTTAATGTCAGGCTATAATGGCGATGTAGATCATCACCCAACTGTGTCGGAGTACTGAGGCTCTGCAGCAGTCATACTGCAGCCGACCTGTGATCGCTACACTCACTGCAGGCTGGCTTAAAGCGGGGAGACAGCGGGGGTCTGCGGCAGTAGTGAGGCAGCAGACAGCATGGCCGACTGACCTACAAACAGCTGAGGGAAGGAGCAGAGGGTGACCTTCACTCTGCTGCACTCGCCTGCTCTCAAGTTTCAGTTACTCTCAGAGTCACTGAAGATTTTTATTGTTGCCTGTGAGTGATGTTTCATCATTTACAGTTCCTCAGTGATAACCGCCGAATTTGCTGCACATTCAAGAAGAAGAACAGAGTTGGTGCTCACTCCCTGTCTCAATCATCTATTGATTTTTAGTTAAAATGACGGTGCTTTTAGATGCATATTTAGAGGAGATGGACACGTGTAATTAATGGGTTGACAATGAGCGCTGCCTTGTCTGGCTGCTGCTTTTATTTCTTATTGTTTGCCTCAGACGTCTCTCCCTCTTTTCTGCACGCTCTGCAGCTCATTGTGCAAGGAAATCAATAAAATCCATCAAGCCAAACCTGTCTGTTCATAACCGAGCATCCTTGACACAGAATCTCGCACACACACGCGCACACACAAACAGACTTACAAATGAAAGAACACAAAACCCACATTTAGAGTTTACATACACACCTCTCAACTGAATCCCATCCTCCTCTGCTCTTTCACTCCATTATTAATCCCACTTACCCACTACAACCTCACTGCATGCCCTCTCACACACACACACACACACACACACACACACACACACACACACACACACGATTTTTAAAATTAGAGATGGTTAAAACCAACAAGAGTCCAACAAGAGCTGTTCTCTCCACATATAATGATGTTCAGTCATCAATCTTCACCTCCTGAGTCCATGAACACACACACACACACACACACACGCACATCATAGAGAAACAAACTGCTGCCAGTCTCACCTGCAGGCAAACTGTAAATCATACTCTGATCACCACCTCCTCCCAACCCCCCGATTTCCGTCAGGTCCCCAAACCCCAGCTTGGATTCTGGACTTTCCTGATCCCTCCTCCTCCTCCTCCTGCTGCTGCTACAGGCTTGTATGAGCAACAGTGGGCCTCAGGGCTTAGATAAAGCCTGGCAGTCTTCTCTGTCTACAGGTCCTTTTATTCTGTCGGCCTGTGCTGGATGTGCTTCCTCCTCTTTTGTCTGCATTCGAAAGGTCTTTCTATCTAATGTCGTTTCCTTTCAATTCACTACAACCCCTGCATTTTGTCCTCTCTCTGTAATAAGATTGAATCTAAAAATAACAACAGCTCGTATTATTTCATATGTTGAAAACGGTGTGGATTTGTGTGTACTGGTTGGAAAAAACAAACGAGGGAAGGGTTGTCTATGCGGTCTTTGGTTGTATCGGACTACAGGAGGAAGACAAAACTCAGTGAAAAGCTAAAAAGACTGGGATCAAGCTGACGCTCCAATCAAACAGCCACGGCTAGTTTCCAGAGTCAAAAGGATAAATTAGAAAATAACTAAACTGTTTAAAGGGGACTCATTACACTTGATTCCAACTCCATAGTACTCTAATCTAGTAGAGTAGCTTTGCATTATTCACAGATGAAAATAATCCTTTATACTGAGCCTCGGTTCAGCCTTTCAGTTCCATCCTTGGTCTGTTTCTAGTTTTCTCCTGACTGGCTGAACCTCACAAATAGTAGGTCTGAAAAGGGAAGTGGGGCTGCTTTGCTAAAAAGTCAGCGCTATGTTTCTGAGTTGACCATATTAATGATATCTGCAGTCAGTGGCATCACACAGAGAGAGTGTCACTGATGGTGGGGGAGACGGGTGTAGCCATGAAGCTGCAAGGAGTAGAGATAGTAGAAGTAGATGAGTTTGAATACCTGGGATCAACTATTCAGAGCAACAGAGGTGAAGAAGAGTGGGGAGGGTGGAGACAAGTGTCGGAGGTAATTTGTGACAGGAGTAAAAGGGAAGGGTTACAGGATGGCAGTGAGACCTGCTGAGATGTGTGCACAAAAAGACAGGAGGCTGAGCTGAAGACTGACCAGAATGGACAGGAATAGTAATGAATACATCAGAGGGACAGCTTAGGTGGAGCAGTGTGGAGACAAAGTTAGACAAGCATGGTTGAGAGGGTTCGGAGATGTGCAGAGGAGGAATAGTGGATATACTGGACAAAGGATGATGAAAATGGAGGAGGTAAAGACGAAGACCTCAGAGAAGATTCATGGATGTCGGGATTAAGGACATGCACAGGGTTGGTGTGACAGGAGGATGTTAGACAGAGGGTGAGATGGAAGATGATCACAGTGCAGAAGAGGAAGAAGCTCTCACTGACATCATACAGATCCAAGTGTTTAAAAAAACATAAACACGTCTCCTATCTTGTTTTTTAGACTGAAGCTATTTCCAAATGAGGGAACCAAATGAAAATGACATGCAAAAACAATAAATAAATAAAATTGACCAAAAATCTATTTCTTCCTGGATTAGAATCCTTAGGAATCCTGAGGTTTCCACTACTTCAATAACTGTACTGCAAACATTTCTGGTTACACCAGACATGAATTAAGTCACCACGGGTAATAATGAGGTTAAGTAGGTCACAGATCATATATGTCACATATGTTTTAGTCTACATTTAACATTAATGCGCTCTCCCATGCTTATATACATAAACCAGATGACCATAGAAAGGTTCATGCAGGCAGAATTGGGCGTTTGACCGTGAACTTCTGCTACGTAACCCCACATGTGCTCGAGGGGCTCTGCCTGTTGATGATTTGGAGCAGTGTGAACGTGGAGGATGGTAGCTGGAGAAAAATTAGGCCAATCATTCTGCTCAACTGCTTTTTTGCTGAAAAACAGAAACAGTCCACCAAACAGCCCTCTGCTTCACCTGCATTTATGTGTTTGATTGACTTCATCAGCACTGCAGCATCATTTCCAGATCTCTCTCTGCAATGCTTTCATGTCTGTTTAACTCCAACTCTCACCCTCTAATCCAGACACGCCTGCTGTACAGTGTGCGCGCACAATCCTGCCCTGGCGACTGTTGCCTGGCTACAGCATGTTAGAAATCACATAAACATCTCCCCAGAGGACGGAGTAAGTGCACATAATGGAACGAGGCTGCAGGGAAAGAGGATCCAGTCTGGAGAGGGACAGAGGTGGTGCATTATTGAGGAGAGGGTTTGGAAACATCCAGCAGCAGAGCAAAAAGTCCTCCTCAGAGCTGAGCAGGTAACCTGCTTTTATATGTAATCCTGATCCTGGTAATCCTCTGTTACTGACATTTAACAACAACAACAACAACAATAAATCTGTACAAACTCACCGGAACAACCACGTCGTCATAGAAACTCCAAGCCAGTGCCCACCGCATGGTCCGCCCCTGGCAAAACTCAGTGTGGGTCACTTTAGGCACCTGAGCAAAAACAGAGAGGAGTCTGGAGTTAACAAGTGCACAGCATGAAAACACTGCAGTACTCTGGCGACCAGGCCGTATCTGAGATCATCAAAACGATAAATTCATAAAGAAAATACACCACAGAAACTGATCACATGTAAAATATTTGTTGGAAAGAGAAAAAGTCCAAGTCACGCAAAATACATCTCTACAAACAAAATTTATGATAGTTAATTTAAACTAAAAATTGAAACTAGATGTGAAAAAAGAAACATTTTAAAATAAAAATGTTTGTGTACCATCGCTGAATTACACTGAATCGCAGGGAGGAGTAAAATGATTTTAAATGGAATAAAGAGTGCAGGTGTGAAAACACTCTTAGGTGAAAAGCTGATGATCATTTATGGCTAAATACAGAAAAATCCAAACTTCAAATATTTTCCTGCAACAGAGGCTTGTCATTTTATATCTACACGTATCCGTCTCACTATCAGTATTCAGTTATTTTATCCAAATAAAATCCTTCCCATAGCACCGATTCAATATTTTGTTTAAAACAAAACCCATCATTATAAAAACATTTGGAGTTTCTGTGCTGATTGGCAGCTGTGACTGATTGGTGTGTGCGGTATCTGCGATCAAAACTAACAATTTAGGAATTTAGTCTTTCTAGAAAGCAGTGACTGAATCTGACAGTGTGATGTTTTGCCAGTGTGACCTTTGGCTTCACGTCTCTGACAGTATGTGAGAACATAAGGAGGATGTGGGAATCCACTGTGTTGCTGTCGGGGTTTTCTCAGAAAATAAGAGGAAGTCACTTATCTTATATGTCAGAGGTCAGACAGCTCTGAGGGTGAGATGAGTTTTTATGAGTCACATTTGCTAAATTAAAAACACAAAGAAAACTGAGGACACGCTGGAGAATGACTCAAGTAATTGGTGATGAAAGCATTAGCATATTAACAAGCGCAAGTTTCTTTTTACACACGCTTCAGAATGAAGCCTTCCTCCTGGATGTTAGCCAACGCTGCACTCACTCTGATGAGCAGCGACACCCCGGAGGAGGGTTGAGGGGTGGCAGGTGCGGGGCGGGGGCCGGGCGGTCTGTGAGATTGGCGCGGTACTGCAGGCCCGCAGCAGTCAGGAGTCATGTGCTGGGCTATTAGTCAGGCTAATGACGCTAATGCATGTTAGCTACTGAGAGGCGTGTGATTCAGTCATGCACAGCAAACAGAAATCAGCTCATTCATGGCTCGTTTGTGAGCGTGCTCAGCTGGTGCTGGTGATTGCCTCCTTTAAACATCAATACATAGGAGAAAGGTAGCTTGGGCGACGGGGGTGTGGCAAAGATTGTTTTAACAAGCCCTGCAAGAAGCATCGTGTCTCTGCATGAACAAACTGAGATCAAAGCTGTGCCTGCTTTGTAACTCTCACTGATTACCGTGTTTGCGCATGTATTTGTAAATTTCTCTTTGTTCTGGGTCTCGCTGGCTACTCACCCCTTGCTTCCTCAGCTCCTCTTTCAAAGGTGCCAGGCTGCACTTCTTTCCCAACATGCAGCTGTACCACCTGCAGAAAGGAGAATCCATATTAACCAAACTGTGTCTGTTGGAGGTGTTAGTGGCCAACAGCCGGGCGTGAACCCTCGAGCACAGATCAAATGAGGAGAGGGGGAGTGCTCAGGGGAGCGACACAAAGTAAAATACGAGAGGCAGAAAAACATCCTGCAGCAGAGGAAAAACTACTTTGAAGTCATCCCGTGGTGGACGCCTGATCAATAATCACTGCTGTGTGATAAAGACGTGAGGTTGGACTTGATCAATGAGCAGCAACATCCAGCTGGGGCAGGCGGAGGAAAGAAACACATCGGGGAGTCAGCCTGGAAGGACGGCTGGTCAATTTGACAGAGGTAGTCAAAACATGTGTGTGTGATGTTTTTATTAGGGTTAGGGTCATCATCAGGGTTTCATTTTATCGCCTCAGCTCTTAAAAACTGGAGCAGACTATTGTTCCAAACCAGCAAACTGCCAAAACTTCAGCTTTTATAGAGGCGCTCAGATTTGTGGATGATTACTTTACCAACTGCAGTTGATAATCTGTACCTGGCTGCTACTTAACCTCTTAATTCCTATGGAAGCAGTAAGGAGGTGCCAAGTTATTCACAGGACTGTAAAAACTTCCTACATTTCAACCTGATGCACACCTCACTAGAAATTCAACTAGACGTAGTAATCGACGCAACCCATACAGGTTTTATTACTGGCAATGCTGTCACCCAGTTACGTAGGCTAAATCGTGGGCTCTACAGATTTGTATAAATCAGACATAAGAAATGTTGGAGAAGTCAATCATTTTCTATCTGTAAGAGCTCAAAATTCACGCCACTCCTTCATGGACTCTAATATTAGTGGTGGTAGGGCTGCACGATTTTGCATAAAATGAGAATCACGATTCTTTCTCACGATTTTCTTTTCCAGTATAAATATTTATTGCACTTATTAACTGCACATCAACTTCGTAACAGTTGAGACTGAACATAAAAACAATAAATAAACATAAAAACAACAAATGTCTCACGTTTTGTTGTTGCCGCAAAATGTTGTACTGCTTGAAATTCCGTCTCCACCGTTGCTCGACGCTGCGTGTATAGAGCAGGTAGTGCAACAATAGAAAAATAGTTGCGGGACGGCACTGTGTAGCGTTTGTCTAGGGTGTTGATCATTTTCCTAAATCCCTCGTTTTGCACAGTGTTGATGGGAGCCATATCTTTGGTCAGGTGATAAGTGATAGCCTCCGTAATTTCTTTGTGCCTGCGGGAGTTCGACGGGTATAGGGAAGCGCTGTATAAGGTTCCCGTTATTGATGTTTGGGTGGTTGACCGGGACGGATTTTCTCCTGTCACTTTCTCGTCATCCCTGACGTGCTCTCCGTTGTTTTTTCCCTGCTAATTTTAGCATCACACGGCACAGCTTCTGTATCACGTGGTATAAGGCTCCGCCCTTGTCATTTGTTGAGCAGGAAGAGTGAGCGCTTGTTTTCTTGCAGAGTACGTCCCGGATCAAAATGCGGTACAGTCGTCGTCGTTTTTTCTTTTGTTTTTGTTTTTTTGTTTGTTTGTTTGTTTTTTTTAAATCGTTGTCATTTGGAAATGAGATCGCACATAAGTATGAATCGAGATCGCGATTTTCTAACGATTAATCGTGCAGCCCTACTGCTTGGGTCCCAGCCAAAAGTCCATCTCCTTAAAAAAAAGCCAGCTCATTAAAAAAAGTCCCAGGATTTGAATAAAAAGAACAGTACACTGGCTACCTGTCAGATGTAACATTCAATTCATTTGAAAGTTTTATTAATGACTTTTACAGCCTTACATGGCTCCTATCTACATTACAAACACTAGGACAAACCCTCCCTACAAGCGTTTTTTGCCATGCCTGTGGTGCTATTTTGTTTCCCTCCTGTATTTATTACATGCATTCATCTTATTTGAGAAACCTGTTCAATTTGAAAGCAAAACCTAAAACTGCGAACCTTGGGTTTGACATTTACTTGGAATAGCGTAATGTGGTAGTCACACACAAAAAAATAGAAATTCTGGACACCGTTAAGTTGCGTACGTAGGTTTTGTGACTGGCTCCCCCATTAAGGAGGAGTTCATACAGACATACATAAATACTCTATGATCATTATAGTAAGATACTAGCAATTTGTGAACCATTCAACCATCTCAACATCTTTTAGTCTTACTTTCCTTATTATTATAATAATTATTATTATTTCATTATAATATAGACGCTTTTAATAGACATGTACATAGATGCAGTTTCCTAAAGCTCTGACTTCAACTGTGTCAAACCTGCCTCCTGACTGTAGTTGGCTAAAAAGCTCCTGTAACACCCAAATAAAATTAAATCTGACACATTATTTAACTTGTGACTGACAATCAGTAAGGACACTGACATGTAATCATGTTAAAGAGGCATGAGGACTGCCAGGGCTGAAGGGGTATTGAGGAGCAGCCCGTCAGCCTCAGGTGACACGATGAAATATTTAACAGCTCTAATATTCACAGATGTTCACCAATTTTGAGCACAGTGGGGAGCAACGCCCAGGAGAGATCCCCGAATGCACCACCAGCAGCCTCTTCGAGAAGAGCGCAGCTGCATCAGCCTCCACTTTCAGTCTTTTCTCTTCTGAAGCACTCGCACGTGATTACAGTCTTATTACCAGAGACGGTAATTTTCATATCAATGGCGTGATGAATTAGGAGCATTACCTCAAATCTAACCGCACTTTTGGATATTTGGCTGAAAGTTAAACTCTCCTTATCTGACAGTAATTACCCTCTGGTGAAAAGAAAGGAAAGAGGAGCAGAGCGGGGCAATGGGGGCGTCTCGAAGGACCAATCGGAAAAGGCTGGCAGTGTTTCCATGGACACCTGGAGGCTCTCGTGTCCCAGCGTGGTTTTGGGAGTGACAGTCGGCTCCGGTTGGTTTGGCCGGAGCCTCAAACCTGCGAAATGAAACCCGGCTCGCTCTGACTTTTAGTGTAACACTGCCACACAAGAGCAACTAGGTGTTAACTTCAGTCCCACTCAAGAGTGCTCATCTTTCCACTCTGCAAACACACACACACAGTGCTCCGTGTAGCAGGTGTGACACGTCTAATCAGTTTTAATAGCACCACTCTGCAGCTCCCTCTGCCCGGGTCTCGCTCGGCTGCCTCGGTGACAGCCCCGTAACGAGGGAGGGTAAAGCGAGGGCCGCCTGAGACACCCCCACCCATCTATCCGACCCCTCCACCCTCACCCTCCCAAACACAGCTGTTCCCTGTGGGCTCCCGGATACAGCACAGAGTCAACGTGTGCCAAAATCATTAAAGCAACTGTGGGTGACAGCTCCATCAATGTGCAGCAGCCCATCTGCCCATTTCACCTCTCCGAGTCTCCCCTTCACTGCAGCCATTTAAAGCTCTCCAAGCCTCTCCAGAGCAACTACAAGTGCAGCACTCATCTACATCCACCCGCCAATTTAAATATGTGGCTGTGTTGTAATGACGTTTGTGTTTTTACACACACAAATACGTGTGCAACCTTTAAAAAGAAAAGAAAAGAAGAAAACAGTCCTCTTTCCTCACCTAAGGCGCTTCTTGAGCTGCAGGCTGTCATGAATGATCCTCTTGACAAACTCCAGTTCTCCGCCCTCTGCCATGATCTCCGTCACCCCGCCCGTGTTCACTGAACTGGGAGGAGGTCGGCGTGAGTTTCTGGAGTTTACCCCCTGGAGAGGGCAGCAAGACAGACAGAGATTACAATAAAATCCTATTAGAGCCCTGTTACTAAAACGTAAACACACTGTGTTTGGTGCTGGAGCCTCTCCGGTCAGTATACGAGTGCATTTACTGTCAATGAGTCAGAAACTTCAAGGTCAAAGCAGACAACGCTCCAGAATTTAAACTACTTTTAAACGTGAACTTTTACCTTTGCTTCCAGCTGGTTGGCGAAAAATGGAGGGTTGCACATGCAGAAGTCGTACACCATTTCTGTCTCTTCTTTCAAGGCATCCATCAGTAAAGTCTTCTGAGGAACTTTGACAACTGAGGAAGGTAAAATAAATAAACACTAATGTGAGACAAGTGTGTAAAAGCTGAATAAAATGTATGACTGTCAATACAAAAATGGGACCCGAGTCACTGTGTGCTGCACTCCTGTCAGCCACAGATTTGCTGAGCAGAGACAAGTTTAGTCTCAGCTCAGGCTAAATACGACACTCTTCCAGCGAGACGTCCCTGTTTTGTCCGGCTAAGTGCCACAAAAAGACATCCTATTTACTACAACAGGAAACAAAGCATTTTCAAGGCAGGATATCGAGATTTTGGCAGGACTTGCTGAAATATTTACACCAACAATCAGTGATCAAATTGCACAAAGCAGCCACAGCATTAAAAATAGGACTGGTGAAAATATCTGTTTCCTGCTGGAACACTCTGGGTGTGCACGGTCTGCAACCTAAACATTGCTGCAAACCATGTATACCTTTCATGGCAGTGGCCTCTCCGAGCAGGACATCAGCACACTGCAAAAATTGCTCAGGAACAGCACAAGCAATACAACAAACCTGCTCTCCAAACTCCAGAGGACCCGGTGGAACATCTGTGGGATCTGCCAGAACAAGCCTGCACCATGCAACCTACATAAGCTTCTTAATTTTTGGCTGGTCAGAGCCGCTATAGCGGCATCATCTACAATCATAAACAATGACCACTAGACGCACAGGAAGTCTCTGCGTCAATATTCACCGGCTTCACCAGAAGCCCCCGAAAAACTACCCACTGGCCCTGCAAACCTCATCATCTAACAAACCAATCTGTCTCCAGGCTGTATCAGACCCACAGGTAGAAGGTGAAATCAAAGATGTTCCGAATTACACATCATTCAAGTCAGACTGGACCTTTGATGATATATGATGTTTAAACCTTTTCATCACTATCACATGAATTATGACCAGAAAAGTGGGATCAACCTTCATCCAACTGAACATTTGTGCAAAATGGTTTTGTTTTTATTTCCAAAGTCACGCTGACCTGACGTGACCAGTAGCTTGTGGTGGCTAATGGTAGCTGACTTCTTCCTGCTGTCATATTAATCCACTTCTTAGTAATCACAGTATCCTGAAATTCATCCTCAGTGCTGCAGCTCACACGTAAAACATCATCTCTGAGACAGTGTATGAGAGTTCCAGCGTAGTAGTCTAATATCTGAAGATGAAGTCACCTTCACATTGAGTAGATCAAACGCACCTTTGACCAGGTCGGACAGGTTGTTCTGCTCCACGTTTTTGGTAGCATAGTCAAAGCAGATGTCGTCCACCTCTGTGGCGAGGAAGTACCAGCCGTTCATTGTGGCTCCCAGTAAGGGGTAGATACAGGACGCCCCAGTGCCTGATGAAACACACACACACACACACACACACACACACACACACACACACACACACACACACACACACACACACACACACACACACACACACACACACACACACACACACACACACACACACACGTACGTTACTGGCAGCCTGACAGTGATGTATGTGTTCACAATGATGACTGATCATAGCTGTCACTGAACAATATGAAAATGTGCCGCAGTGTTTTTGTTGTCTTGAAGGAAGGAGGTCCCAAAGTGTGACATGATGCGTTTCTAAAGAATTATCTTAGACTTGGTGGACATAATGGTCAATAAATGTCAAATCCAGCAGCTATTATTAAATTATTCCCATCTAACAAGAACCAAAGCCACATAATTCAGTTGAGATGGCCTCGGTTAGAAAAGGAAACACCCAGTGGTGATCCATCAGCAGCAGACAGCTTCAGTGGGATCACATAAAGGTTCGGGGTCACCAATCAGTGACCTGAGGAACTACAGAGGAGAAGCACACCTGCAGGAAAACACATTTAAAGTCAGACCTTGTTTTCTCTGAGCGACAGAATGAAAAACAAGTAGTGACGTGTGACTGGGGATCAGGCTGGCGAGTGCTGGGAAAACTGGGAATGACTGGGCTCATTTGCTGGAAGTGCCAACTGACATTTCAGGTGCTGTGCTGAGCAGCGAGCCACATCAAGAAAAAACCAGAGCAGCGGCATTAACATTAAAATCCCCCCCGTCTGTGGTTATTAATGTTTAAAGATGTGCTGCTGGGGTTTGCTGCAGCATTTAAAGGAGAAGCACGTTCATTTTACACAGATGTACAAGTACTGGTGAGAACTGAAACACATATGCATTAGAGTGAAGTCTGACACACTGGGTCAGTGCAGATGACCTTATATTTTGAGTCTGACAGTGAGTGATGGAAGTGCAAATGACCATGTTTGAACTAAGTTAAGTAAGTGACTAAGTAAGCCTGATTTCTCGTCTTATAAACCAATCAAAGCAGCTTAACTAGACTATCACATCACACGTGCGCTGAAGGTGACTGAAACTGGTGGCCGTACCGATGTCGATGCCCCTGCGCGGCTGCTTCTGGCCGTCAATGAGGTCCTCCACCCAGTGGATGTAGTTGAGGCGCAGGGGGACGGTGGGTATGAGTCGCTCCAGAGGGATCTCGATGGCCAAACCAAAGTCCTCCTTTAACAGGGTGCAGGTCAGCGCTCGCACCGCCTCCGGCTCTTTGAAATTCACTCTGAAGAAAATAAGAAATGCGACTAAATGAGTAAAACGTTTCAAACTCAGAGCAGCTGTGGGAATCGGACTTTATCTGACATACGTCATCTGTTGCTAGGTGGTGAAATCTGCATCCCTCTACATCGAGAACTCACAAAACGAGCAAGAGACAGACGTTTTAGACACCAGTTTAAGTCATGAGTGTGAATAACTGCGAGTCCCGCTGATCACAGTGAGGGTGAAGTCTGATGCGAGGAAGTGTGGCTTTGAACGCGGGTGTGCAGTTCATCAGAAAACTCCTTATTTCAACAAAGATTTTAAAAAGTTCCAACTAGGTCTGAGGGACATATCGTAGTAAGGTTTAAAGGCTTCTTTCTACAGTAGCAGGCGCTGAAAAAAAACCCTCTTCTTTCTCTCCACCTGAGCTCACGGTTTACAGAGTCGTGGATTAAAGAAAACATCAAAGTAAAACATTTGCATTGAGGATTTTTTTCCTTTTATAGTTGAGTTATTTGATGAATGGTTTTCGTCCTAACGTTACATCCTGTCTGCAAAAGCTGTTTCTATTCACCTTCTGTTTGCTAGAAGTACCCAACTAGAAAAAAGCCAAAATGACTTGTTTCAATCAGAGAGGGAATGAGAAGAGCCGTACTGATGCTCCGTATCAGATGAAAGATTATTCTAAACTGTGAATCATGCATGGCTGGTGGAAATTAGCTTAACAGGTCCACCTTTCTGCTCCTCACCTTCATTTAATCCTGAATAAAAGTGGTTAACTGCTCCTCACCGCCCTCTCCTCAGCATTTGGTGAGTACAGCACTTCCAGTGAGTACCAGTGGGAATGGTGACCGAAAATAAAGCCAAGCTTGAAAGAAACTACAATTTTCCTTTAAGGATAATTTCAATTTAGCTTCTTGCTGATCCTCTCATTTCACCGCGTGGCCCATCTGACAGCAATTTACCAAACTGCTCTTAATACAGCACTTCATTAACCTTCAGCTGCTCCGGCCTCCTGCAGCTCCCTGTACTGAACCGCATTACTTCACGTTATACACACGCTCGCGCACGAGAAACAAAAGGCAGATAAGCAGCCCATCAACTCACAATCCCCTGCTGATGACAATGAGTTTCACATTTTCAACACAACTCAGACCTCCCACTTTTTATTCCCAGTTCTCGGTCCCAGTCGTTCGGCTCGCCCGTCTTCTCCTTCTCGCCGTGTTTAATGATTTCAGCTGTCACACAAGCAGGCAGACAAAACGAGTGGGCGAGATAGGTGTAATTAAAGCTTTGCAGAGTTCTTTCGCACCTCGGCAGATGCAATTAGACGCATCCTCGCGATGCGAGCGTCTGGCACCTCGCAGTGTCGGTGTGAGCATATTCCAGCAGAAGAAAAGCACCGAGTGATGGTGGAAACGGCTCTGCGGCTTCAAAAGCAGGCAGCCGCTGATTGTGTTTTCATTGTCGCCGTTTTCAGGATTCAATTACACATAAACGGCTGAAATGTTTTGCATTTCAGTTTTGACGTCCTCACATTAAATAAAGAGTCCATCCCAGCCTGGGCTTTTCACAGGTCAGAGGTCAGGGGGATGACCAGAAAACCTCCACGTTTAAGTGTGGGTGAAAATCCTGCAAGGTCCTGTGAGTTCTCTGAATGTGCACCGTTTAGTCATCACTAAAGGATTCATTTTAGACTTAAAATACCAGGAGTATGACAGATTTGACAAACCATCATCTTCAGAAAGAGGTACACAGCAGACCTGGACCAAGTCGGGATGTATGCATAAAAATAGGTTCTGCGACTCTGACTTGGACCAAGTGTGGGAGGTCCAGTAGCTCCCACACTGAAGTGCACCACGACAAAACTACATGCTCTGGCTGTGTGCAACTCTTTTATTCCAACTAACTGAACTGACCAACAGAGATGAGAGCAACATAATGTGGCAGTATGGAAGTCTTTTTGACTCCACTGTGTGTGGATGACAAAATAATAACACCATCTATGTTCACTGTGAACCTTTGAACCTTCACTTCACATTTCTGTCACTGGCTACATAATCTCCTTTGAAAATGACAGGAAGTGGAGAAGAGTTCTGTTTTCCAGTAGATAGTATTAACTGGACTTATGCCTCTTTTCCACTACTACCATCTCAACTTCAAAGACAGAGTCAAGCTGAGTGGTGTGGGTACCAGTGGAAAAGAAGCAACAGGAGAGCAAGAGCCAATGAGGCAAGAGTCCCAACTTTTGAACTTTATCGTATATTTACTGCTGGTTTAGTGACTGTTATACACAGTGTATATTATTGTATAACTTGTACAGCACTTTGGTCAACTGTGGTCATTTATAGAACCTTTGACTCGACACCATCAAAGGTGGCAAAATAGGAACGTGACAAGTCAAAAAAGAGCGAACCTTGGACAGGCCTTTATTCGATGTGCAGTTATCCAGGAGTGCGGTCAAATAGGTTAATTTTACTCAGGAAGGCTCCTAACTGAGGGAAGTGACCGAACTATAAGAGCCTTAATAAAAAGCTCTTCACGGGGGCTAAACACTAAGGAAAAGTCCTTCAGTTCATCCTTTATTAGCTCCATTAGCAGAGAACACACAAAACTATCAAAGAGGTGAAGATGCATTTATCATTTCATGGTTTTTAATTTTCACTAACAACTTGTTAACCCACAGCTGAACTATGAACATCACACTGCTCTACTAAAATCAGCTTCCTTTAGGTGCTTCTTTTCCTCCTCGTTTCCTGTCGTTTCTTTGCTGTCAGGGGTCTAATAAAAACAGAAAATGCCACTAAAATATTTCTAAATGCATCTTATTTCACTTCTCACAGAACTCTGCATCTTCATTCAGGTGGCAGCAACGACAAAAGACCCCTGATGAGGCGCAATGCACCCACACGGCCCCACATCAATCTTAGTCAGTGTCTCTACACCTAATGAACACACAAGGTTAATGGTCCAGTTGTGAACAGCTGTTGACCTCTCACAGAAAGCCAACACCTGCTTCTTCTGAGCTGCAACACAACTGCAGATGACCAACCAGTGAAGAACTCTGCACTTTAAAAAAAGCCCCGGCTAATGAGGGTGAAGTGATAAATCAGCATAACGCTCGCACGTTCCCAAAATGAAAGCCGGCTTCTCTCGTCTGTCCAGCGCACAGAGATTCTGCCCCCTGTTCATTTCTCCTCTGAGGCATCATTAGATAAGGATCAATATTCAGAGAGGGAGCCAGCCCTCTATTTTTAGCTCTTTATATGTGTGTGTGCAATGCAGACCGATCACTCCCATCAGCAGCACTGCAAATGCCACATCTCCATGGCAACCCCACCTACTGAACAGATGAGGAGAGCACGCAAATCCGGCCACGCTGGAGCAATGGCTGATGCCAGAAGCAGCGTGAGCGTGCCCGCGATTTACAGGTTCACCGTTGCGTGCCTACGCCGTTAACGTGGTCGACGGGATGCGACGTGGGACAAATCTGAGCTTAGAAGTTGTGACGAGAAGAGTAGACGACATATAAAAACAGCACCGGGAGGACCGATGAGGAGTCTAGTCGTGTTTTGGTTGCATTTGACTTAACCGAGGCGGAGAGGAGGTGGAGAAAGAAAGACAATTTAAGTGCTGAAGGGCAGTAAAGTTCTTGGCTCAGGTCAAAATGTGGAGGTGAGAAGGCGTTTAGTGCTGAGACAGACAGCAAGCTCCATGATCAGCAATAAAGCACACACACACACACAAACACACACACACACAGACACACACACGACCTTCACGGTGCTTCAATCTGAGTGCACTGGGACATATTTTGTGCTGAATTGCAGCAACTTCTCTCACGTCATGAGTTTTAGGGGTTTTTTTGAGTCCTCACAAGAGCAGCAATAAGAGCGTCACAAGAAGCTCACCGTGAATTCAAAGATAACCTGCTTATGAATTTCTCTGAGCGCGTTTTGTTTCATTTTGCAATTCTGCAGATAGTCTGATATGAAACAATGCATGTAACACTTATGTTTAGCAGAGAACATCTAGAGAAAGGTGAGTGGAAGGAAGGAGGGAAGGAAGCCTAACACGCCGTCGTTAGAGTTATATACAGTTCTGTAGAGACTGTATATGAAAGATGGATGTACTCCATAAGCCCCCAACCACTGGTTTGAGGACTCAAGTTCAGCACTTAGGCTGGAGCATGAAGTGACCACATTTGGACGACAGAGTGAAGCGCTAAAATGGCCATCATGCTCGCCGTTTCCTAACGGAAAAAAAAAAAGACGCCATACTGTGCTTTGGTGTCGTTATAACCTGACCCCTGAAGATGTGCTGTGGTATCCAGCACCAAGATGTCAGCAACAGATCCTTTAAGTTCTCTAAGTTCCACGGTGGGGCTTCCATGGATCATATTTGCTAGTCCAGCGCATCCTACAGATGCTTAACTGGATCTGGAATTTGGAGGCCAAGTAAACACCTCCCCCCTTTTTGTTTTAGTGGCCGAATGCATTAGCCTGTTGAAAGAGGCCACAGCTATCAGAGAGTACCGTTTCCATGAAAAGGTGTACATGGTCTGCAATAATGCTTAGATAGGTGGTGCATGTCAACATAACATCCACATGGATGGCAGGACCAAATGTTTCCCAGCAGAGCATTGCCCAAATGATCACCCTGCCTCTGTTGGCTCGCCTGCTTTCCATAGTGCATCCTGATACTAGGTGTTCTCTGCAGCCATGCAGCCCCATATGCAACGAACTGTGAGGTCTCTGTGTTCTGACACCTTTCTATCAGGACAAGCATCAACTTTTTTGGCAATTTGAGCTACAGCAGCTCGTCTGTTGGATCGGACTTTGCTCCCCATTTGCATCGCTGAGCCTTGGCCACTCATGGCACTATCACTGGTTCACCATTGTTCCTTCCTTGAGCCACTTTTTATAGGTACTGCAGACCGGGAATACTCGACAACAGCTGCAGCTTGGGCTCTGACATGTCCCCAAGCCACAATTTGGCTCTTGTCAAACATGCTCAAATCTTTACGCTTGTCCATTTTTCCTACTTCTAACATCCTCTTTGAGGATGAAATGTTGATGTGCTCCCTAATAAATCGATCATTTCTTACCGAAAAGTGGTTCGTTTCCCTGATCAGACACTAAAATGAGCGGTACAGGAGCTGCTCTGCTGCAAGATCCATGTAAGGTTACATTTATCAATTTGCAGTGATCAGAGCTGTTAATTATTGGTTCATTTCCAACCCCCATTTCAGGAATCTGTTAAATAATACATCTTTGAACAAAACTGGTGTGAAAATTGAACATTTTTTAAATTAAATCTCACCCGAGCTGCTGAATTTTTAATAACCATTCATGCCTCCTAATCCCACCCTTCTATCTGCCTGATCAGAGCCCCCCCTTCTCCTATCAAAATCTGGAAAAAGGCCCAAAACATTTAAAATATTTTGGGGTTTATCTTCTCCTCGCTTCACTTCCAGTCAATTCCACCAAATTCGTGCTGCCTCTGGTCTGAGCTCTCTTCTCTGCCCGCTGCTATCAGTCCGCTCCACTGACGATCCCTTAATGAGGGGAGGCATATCTCCCCGGAGGATTGAGTGAGTGTCTCCCCAAGATTACCCTCATCCCCCAACTCGGTGCTTAAATACTTAAAAACCCAGAAGATGAATTCATTGAAAAGTACAAAACCGCACTAATCCCTCCGCTGATGGAGCGACAGGCTGACGGGGAGGAAGAACCAAATTCCTGCAGACGGCTAACCAGAAATCCAGAATCTCTCCTGTCGTCACATGTTTCAAGCTGCCTTAAAAACTTGTCAGTGACTCCTACAGAAATTTTAGGTGTCGGGCAGAAAAGAAACAAAATATCAGATTTTTATTTCATTAAAAATAAATAAATAAATAAATCACAGGACATCCTTAAGCCTCAACAACATGGCCATGAGGTAAGCCTAAATGACTAAGACACTGTTCACGCGCATCTGTTCACAAAGAAACCCCATCTTCAGCCGTCTCCCATCCACTGCAAGGACTCACCTGACAGTGGGGCACGTGAAACCACCAAGGTCTCACGCATCTGCTCGGCTTTAACCAAAGGCTCGGTTCACCTCCAACGGGCTCTGTCCAGCCAGCAGTGCAAACGCCCCTGAAGTTAAACATTTACTTCTGTATGAAACTTGTGGAAAATATTATTTTAGCCATAATCCTGCAGGCCTAGTTATAACTCCATAATTCTTCTGCTTATATCCCATTAACTGCAATGCCTCATGAACATCAGTGTGCCACAGACGCCCCCTCATTGCAGCTCGTCAGTTTCATGACCAAATACTCTCTTCAGTCCAAATTAACCAATGGCACATGCCAACATGCTAATCTAATGATGCGTGTCCACACGACGCATCATTTCGACACACTCCATTCGCTGTTTAATAGCACATCTCGTCAAATTTAGACCTTCCTTTCAGTCTGCTTGTGTTTATACCCAACTACTGTATCTAATTATGAATAATTAGATGGCTCTCTCCTTCCAGCCCATCCCTGATTAAGGTTCTGTTGGAGGTTTCTTCCTGTTAAAAGGGAGTTTTTTCTGTGCCACTGTCACCAACAGCTTACTCGTCCGTTCATGAACTATTGGAGGGTTTTCGTGCTAATCTTTACCCTATAACACAAAGCACCTTGAGGCAACTGTTCTTAATCAGTTAAACAGTGTGACTTTCACATATTCCATATTAATATCTGATATTCATGACACCTGAAGTGAAAAACTTCAAGCCTTTCCTTGTTTTCATCAAGATGGTTACTGCTTACAGCTCATAAAAATCAGAAATCCAGCACTGCAAACAATTAGATCATTAATTTAGACTTTGATAAAAAAAAATTATTATATAACACAGTTTAAACAGATCTTCTAGCTCTGTGCGCACAACTGCAATCACGAGTAAGACTGCTGACTTGACGATTATCGACACCCTCCACGAGACGGGTGAACCACAGCAGGTCATCACTGAGAAGGCTGGCTGTTCAATGAGTGACGTATCCAAGCATATTGATGTTGACTGGAGAAGAAAACTGAGGTAGGATCTGTTGATTCAAGAATATTACGACACTAAACACAATCACCAAGTAGCCACTGATTTTTTTATAGACCGACTTGTATGATTAAGCCACTAGTTTGCGGTGATTAGGTGGCGTCTTATTTTATCAAGCCAAGTGTGTTTAGTGTCAGTTGAGACGATTTAATGCAAGTTTTCTCTCCTCATATTATCTCAGGATAGTGGCGCTTGAGATGAGCCCTCTTTTTCAAAGGCGAGCGGAGGGCCGTCTGTTTTTTAAATTCAAGCGACCAGTTCTTCGTGTGTGTGTCCGCTCACATCGGGTCTTGTCACAAAAATCTCACACGTAAGCAGGAGAAGCTGTCGCATCCCCTGATTGTCCAGATATGATTTTCATGCCGAGCGTCAAGCTCGAACACCGCCGCCTCATTGTTTGTCATCTGTCCGTCTGTCAGGGAACCGCAGACTGATAATTAACACCTGTCACACGCGGACATCGAGTCGGGTTTTACAGTGTGCCCACGCACACTCGGCCCGCTACAGACGGCCCACGCCAACATGTTCGCAGCCACAGACAGATGTTCGGACTCACTGCAGTGACACTGCGTCCGCATTCATCTGTGCTACCTGTTTAATGTAAACAAAGGAGAAGTCCAACAATGACTGGCAGCTCTTACACTCGCCGTCACTCAAACGTTAGTCGTGCTTTATTTGATATCTCAACTAAAAAAAACAAAACCTATGGTAACATAATTATCTGCTCTAAAGTTTAGTAATCAGCCTCTTAAAAGGGGGAGTAAATTCACTCTTCTCAAAATGAAATTCTTCCAATTAGTGGAGAAACAGGCCGCAAGGCTTTGTAAAAATCCTGTCAAGCAGACACACCTATGGTTTCAATGTGAAAATCCTATATCGCTGCATTCAGAAGATTGATAATGTGCAAGAGTTATCAGTTTTAGTTAACAGCCGTGCTCGTTGTAGTGAAACAATGTGACGGTTGGTGTTAAAACGGTGGCACACAAATAAAATCCCCTCCAACTTATCAACCCAAAAATCTAATAACATTTCCCACAAGTCTACATTTTCACTCCACACGTGCTCTCATAATTAAAAATAAAAGCAGAAGCCCAGACATTTACCTTGATCTGTTTTGCATTCATATTTATTAAATATCAAAGGTAGCAATTCGCTGGAATTGAGTGCATCACAGCGAGCACTGAAGGGCAAACGCTGGATGGAAACCACAGAACGAAGCGCGCGCACAGCAGAAACGAGACAGGAAAATCAGAGATGGAGAGCTGCAATCATGAGCTCATACTGTTTGACGTCAACACCACCAATCCCACCAGACGTACCCTGCCTTTGTTCTCCAGCCTGCACTTTTTCTACATTTCTCAGCAGCTCGATCTCACTGAGCAACACACACACACACACAAAATCTGTGCCCAGTTGGAGGAAAACACAGGAAGCTTGCCGGCCTTCTTTGATTGGCACACTAACCCATTTCGAGTTAAATTGTGGGTCTGGTTGAAACCACTCGTACATGCACAGAGGACAGAGTGAAGAGGAAGAAAATTTTTGACGTTGGGCCCATTAATTCGTCCAGGTTTCCTCCTGCTGCTGCCAGAAGCTGAAAGAGCGTTAACCAGCAGAGCGAGTCAGCTGGGTCATGAGAGGAGCTGAATGTGTTCCTCAGGGCTTCAATTAGTGCAAACTAGGTAGGTACCGTACAGCTGTGGTCAGAGGTTCACATTCACTCATCAGCTTGAATGCCGTGGTAACTTGGGGGTTTCAATGCTTTCTTTGAATTGAAGCATGTGTCTTTAAAGATTTTACAAAACAAGAGTTTGGTGTACAAGTTTGGATTTATTTGATTTTGTCTAATCCACGCAGGGTTGAAAGGATTCATACAGGCTCAAATATATTCATACATTCCTGTTAATATTTAGTTTAATGTCCCTGACCAAGTTGCACCTTAGCCAGACCCTTTTGGTAGCCATCAACAAGCTGTTGGCGTAATTCTGGCTGGATATTTGACCACGCTTCTTGGTAAAAGAAGTTCATTTAAAATATGCTGGTTTCCCAATTTTTAAGAGTAATCCACAAATGTTCAAAAGGGTTGATGTCGGGACGTTGGGAAGGCCATTAAAGAAGCTTAATGTTAGCCTGCTTTATCCATCCCAAAATCAGTTTGGGATCATTGTCCTGTTGGATCACTGAGCTGTGTCCAAGTTAAGGAGACTTGAGGTTTTCCTCCTCCTTCATTATTCCACTTTGTTTATTATATCAGCACCACCACCAGCAAATCAGCCCGGGAGCATGATGCTACCATCACCGTGCTTCACAGTGCGTACAGGGTTCTCTGATTTACTTCTTTTTTTGTTTATTTATTCGCATTTTTTCCTTTTTTAATTGGCTAGTGGAGCAGTGAAGAGGGACAGGAAACAGAGAGGGGAAAGACAAACAGCAAACATGTTGCAAACAGCTCAATCTTTGTCTCGTTTAAAGACCATAAAACTTTTGGCTTGTCCGTGTGCAAGGCTGTAAATTTCATTCAAGCTTGAAGATGTCAATTTCGAGCAGAGACTTCTTTCTTGGTCAGCGATGCTGATGTTCCTGCATTTTCCAGTTTATTGCAGTTTGAGCCTTAATGGTTCCTGGGTTGTTCCTGTTCGAACTGATGATCTCGCAGTTGTTTAGAAATGCCTCCAAGAGACATTCCCAGGGTTTTTTTTGTTTTTTTTAATATAATTCTTATTAAATAATATATTTGGTAGAATACAGAAGTCACTGTTATAAAACTCGGGGTTTTCCTGCATACGGGTACAGTAGCAGCGGTTTGTCTGTCAGAGGGATCGATTCCCAGCTCCTCTGGTTCAGCAAGATGCATCCATCAGAGTGAATATTAGATAAAGCACCTGAGCACAGATAAAACTGGTGCATGAATGTGTGTGTGAGACTGGGTGAATGACACTTGGCAGTATATAAGTACCAGCCCATATAAAAATCTTCGGTGCAAGCTTAAGCGAAAATCGCCAGGACCAGAAATATTTATAGCCCTATGTGGGGTTTAATTTACTCAACATGAAATCTTTTTTTGTTGTTGTTAACAAAGCAGCCAACAATCTTGTTTTGTAAGGTGTTAACTGCACTCGGACCAGTTGGCTTGTTGTAAATCAGGAAATCTCTGAAATAAGGAGGAAAAATGCAAGGAGAGGAGAAATCTTGGGCCACAGACCCAGAGGATGTCTGGGTACGCTGGGAGGGGAGGAAAGGAGAAAGAAAAGGAGAAAGGAAGGCAGCAAGGAGACAACTCACTCTTCAGAGATCAGCCTCAAGATGCAAAGATGCATCACACTGTTTGTTTTCATTTTCCAGTGAGGTGCACAATCTGGAAGTACTGCATGCAAATGTGTGTAATTATGAAAGAAACTAGAGTGGAGATTATTAGTGCCACGGATCTCTCTCTCACACACACACACACACAGAGCGGAGGACAGTCTCAGGTACTTACATAGGTTTTCCCGTGAGGCTTGTGTGCACGTGCTGCTGGAAGTCTGGATATTTGGATGCCAGATAAGCGAAGTCAGGTGGTTTGTCCTTGTAGCGGTTCCGAGGATGCATGGACTTATTCAGAGCCATTATTGAGCCCTGATGGTGGACATGAGGTGACATCAACAGTGCTGAACTTTCACTTTTGGATAACTGACATCGGCAGTGTAAACAGCAACACTAAGGCTGCGCGCACACACACACACACACACACACACACACACACACACACACACACACACAGAGAGAGAGAGAGAGAGAGAGACACGGACTCACAGCAGTAAAAGTTGATGTTAGACAGAAAAACAAATGTCTGACATTTTTAAAGGAGCACAGACAGACGGGGTTAGCGGAGCTGCCCCTGCTTACCGTCACAGAGCTCAGCCTGTAGCTGCTAGTATTTCCTGACCTTCGCTTACTTTTTAAAGCGGAGAAAAACACTACACAGATCACGTTGCACAAACGTTTTCCCACTTTCTGCAGCTCACTTCCTGTACGCCCACGTCACATATCCACGTCGCTGCGCGTTGACGTCACCGAAACGGTGTTTAGCTTCGAGCCTCTACCGGTAAAAGTTATTTTTGTCTGTTTGTGGGTTTTTTTTAGGGAATAATTTTTCATGTCAGTTTTATAAAATCACTTAAGTTTTGTATCGACACATTTAAATTCGATTAAAAACAAATATAAAAAAATAATTAAAATAATCGTGTTTAGCGTTTTCATTATGTTCAGTCCTGAGCCCTGGTCTGTTTTACGTTTCCCGTGTACCGTTTTCCCCGGTTGCTCCTTACCGTCGTGCACATAACATCACCTGTCATTTTATTACGCATTTGTAATTGAACTTTGGTTCATATTGATATGACAGCATCACACACTTGCTGCAGATTTCTTGGTTGCACGTCCCAAAGGTGCTGTATTGGATTGGCATGCAGATGCCTTCTGAGTATAGAGAACGAGTCGCGGATGATTTGAACTTTGTAACATGGCACACACTGTGGGTACACATGGTCAGCAACAATACTCACACAGGCGCCTGTGTGAGTATTGTTTAAACACGGCAGCGCTGCCGTGTTTAAACAATGCTCACCTGGTAGTAAGGTCCAACGTGTACCAAGAAAACATCCCTCACGCCGTTACAACACTACCAACCTGAACTACAAAGCAGGATTGCTCCATTTGAATCCATGGAGGATCAGACCTGTTCCCGTCTGAACTCACCTTCAGACCAGACAATGTTTTCCAGTCTTCTGTCGTTCAATTTTGATAAGACTGCAAATTGTAACCTCAATTTCCTGTTTTTAGCTGACAAAAGTGGCACCTGGTGTGGTCTTCTGCTACAGCACAGATGGTCTTTTGCTTGCCTTGGTTGTAAGGGATGGTTGAGTTATTGTTGCCTTCCTATGTCTCTTTTGACATACTGACACATCTGGATACTTTCTCTTGTTCAGACCATCATCTGTAAACTCTAAAGGTGTCTGTGTGCGTGTGTGTAAATCCCAGCGGATCAGCAGGTTCTGAAATACTCAGGCCAGCCTGTATAGCACCAACAACCATGCTGCATGCAAATTGTTTAAAAAAAAAAAAAAAAAATAAAAGGCTGATTGCCCCCCCCACAACAATACCCATCTCTCCAGAGCCCCTTGCTAGCTTCTCTAAAGAAATAATCAGGTGACGCAGACGTAGATTTTCTTCTTTTATTATATCGCAAACAATAATGACATCCAGGTATATTGTTAACAGTTTGCTGTGTGAAGAGTGAGACCATAGTGGCGATAACATCATGAGCTCTCCTGTAGGAGCTTGTTGTGAAGTCTGAAGTCCTCGTGTGTGGTTCACAGGCAAGTTACAGAGGGCCGAGGGAAACGACCCACAGACAGTAAAAAGCTGTCCGTCGGTCCCTTCACACACCAGACCAGAGCAGCACAGGGATTGCTTTGGACCTGCGAATGTCAAAAGGGGATTTTCCCAACACTTGCATACATTGTCAGCCATGTTGTAGGTTTGCTTTTAGTCTTTTTCCTTCTTTTTCCCCCTCCCCCAACAGATTATTACAAAATAAACAGAACGCACATCGTCCTGACCTCTGATCATCACCTTCCTCCTTGAAGTAAAATCAAGGAGGGGCATAAGTTTTCTTTACATTTTGTGGTCTGGCATGTCAGAGTGATCCTGAGGAGACTTTTCAAAAAGGCTGGTTGCAGCATCTGGACCCCCAAGGAGGCTGCTTTCTCAAGATAAACCCGATTGTACAGACAAATGTCTCCATTTTTGGCTTCAGCTAGAACATTTAACACGTTGGCATCTCTGTTAGCCAAACTGTACTACAAAAATGTACTCTCTTCATCCAAAGCCTCTGACGAGATGTTCTGTACGGAGAAAAAACAGCTTATAGGGAGAAAAAAAAATAAGGGGGCAGAGGGGCACTGCACCAAAAGGGAGACATCAGTAATATTTCCTGAAAGAGAGGGTTTCTCCTTTGGGACATCCTAGTCTGCCACAATCCCATTGCATGTACAGAAGGAGGAGGCTGTCAAACCTCCCTCGAATAGCATCACACACAACAAAACCAGCTGTCCTACAACCAGAGATCAGAGCTGTCCGAACCCGGGATCAGTTTGGGGAAAGAACAATTACTCGATTTCTCTGTGATTCCAACAGCGTGGCACCATTATCATTAACGCTGAAGAGGAAGAAGGCAAATAAGCACTCATTCACCAATTTTTCTTTAAGTCAATCATTCACCAAATCATTTAAAACGCCACGTTCCGACAGCTCCGCCTCTGGGCGCAGGCTTACATGCAGCGGTGCTACATCACCAGGTCACATTTAGGCTCACAGTGGCCACTAGCAAGAGCTTGAGCAGCAGATCACCACATCCAGTTACACACAGGAAGAGAGGAAAAACTTGGCAAAGAAGCTAAGATAAGAAGATCGGTTAAAGCAGTGGAATTCTTTATTAGCCAAGAGATGCACTGGAATGACACGGCTAATCGGAAATTATAAGTGTTTTGTTTTTAAATTTAATTTAAACGCTTCATCAACATCATTGTTGTCTTTGATCACCAGTGAATGAACAAAGCTTCAGTGAAAAAAACAAAACAAAAAAACAGGGATGTGCAAGATTAACGAATCACCTTTGCAGCTACAGCTAGACGCAAGATGTTTCATTTATTTTTCATTATGTTTGTGTCCTATGAGGGAAGTGGAATGGTTGTCTCTTCAGCATTTAATCCAAAATCAGAACTTTTGAGGAAACCCACTCAGGAGAGATTTGTCTGTGGAGACCCTCGGGTGTTAGTGTTGTCTTTCTCTGTACCCTTTAAGATGAGTTTTGACACCTCTGCATACATCAATAAAGACGTGGTTTGACAATCAGAATAGTTTCAGGGTTTTTCTAAGCATAGCTGCAGATACAAACCCAGTCATTTTGTTGTAAAGCAGGTCTGAAATATGACAAACTGCTCAGTTCAGGAAAGCGTTTCCAGGGTTACTCCCAGAAGGCTTTCAAAGGGTAAAGAGCTAAAGTATAAACCGTCCAGACGAGACGACCTCCGCATTTATCCGGCATTTCCTCACTAATCCTCATTCCCGGCTAGGGTTATCAGTTTACGGCGACAGTAAAAAAAAATTCCAGGCTTCTTAATTGATAACAAGCTAAATTTACATTTATTTTCACAGAAAACTGGCTTCTTTGTATTATTTCAGTACTCAAAACCGATTTCTTTATGCACAAGGTATAACTCAAAAATTACAGACCCTTGCACATGCCAGATATGGAACCCGGGGGGCGCTCAATTTGACTCCTTGCCGTGTATTAGCCAGTTCACTGTGTTATTTTTTTTAAGCCTTCAGAGGGCGAAGCGGGATAACTGAGCATCTTCAGACTTTCCTTTGGTGCTCCAAACCCCCCCGCCACATCCAACCAGGTCAGGAGGCGAGAGACGTGGCTACGAGATCCGGCCGGGTCTGACTGAGGAGGTGAAGGGAAAACGTCTCCTAAAAAGGGAGGCGCGCCCGAGATCTTTACTCAGATTAAACGGGTGTAATCCCCAAAGTCTGCTCAGCGACCAGGGCGCTCACTGACGGCGAAACTCGCTCGCTACATCAGGCTTCTTGTTTTAAAAAAACAAAAGAAGAAAAAACAAGCTTAGTGTAGCTACTCGCAAAGCCACGCATTTTAAAAATGGGATCATTTATCTAAAGCCCAGCAGCAATTCATGTGCCGCCGTGACAATGAGTACAAAGCCGTTTTCAAGCCCCCGAGGTCCAAGGACACAGTTTGAAACATTCGTATATACAGCCATTAAAATATTACCTAGATCCACATGAAGAGAAATGGTATGCACACTTGAGAAGTGATGTTATAAAGCTACAGATTATTTCAATAACAAAGCCCCACATATACGTTTCTCCTGCCTCGTCTCTTAAACGTTTCACCGAGCTAGGCACCGACAGACTACGACAGTGAAGGAGAGAAATAACAGAGAGAGAGAGGGGGGGAAAAAAGAAAAATCCTAAATAAAAAAAATAGACAAAAATAAATCTTACACATAAAGACACTGTCATTTCTTAAATTATCGGTTTTTAGTGCCCTACGTTTCACACCCAGTCAAAAACATCCGCCTTCGGTTGGTCGGTGGAGGCTCCGCGAGCCCCGTTGTTAAACCTATGGTACTTCTAGACAACGTCATGTAAATTTACAGTATACAATTTTGGATTACCATGCAAGAATACTTTTGTGTAACATTTAATAGCTCGATCTACATCCAGGAATAATTTACACAGAAGGACAAAAAAAATAAAATAAAAATTACTGGACCAGAGAGCGCGCGATGGGTAAATAACCATGGCGGTGAGTGCGACAGAAGGGGACCGAGATGTGCGGGGGTGGAGGGGAAGGAGGGAGGAGATGGTTCGGGTTTAAGGTGAGGGAGGGAGGTGAAAGGGTAAGTGGGATGGCAGGAGGAGCGCCTGGGTGGTCAGGGGTTGTGGTCCAATCCTCTCAAGGTCCAAATCAGCGACACTCCCAAACTTTTACCGTTTGATCTACGCTCCCGGTGACCACATAAGGAGCGGCCTTGTGGAAATCTGTGGAGCAAAAGAGAAAAAACACAAAACAGAGTTACCATCAAATTGACTACAGTGACATTGGCAACATTTTTGCCCCTGTGGGCCAGCAGGCCAGTATATATCCAACACCTGTTATGTGTTTATTTCACGTCCTTGGCTCGGATCAAGCATGTGTTTTCAATGTTTGTGGACAAGAATGGAGCTGTAAGGCTCTGAGGAACAAGCAAAGCTTTGGGGCATTTCACTTATTGTTGGTTTTGGCATTGCTTCCCCCCCTCTTTTAAATGACGTAGACCTGACATGAATCTGACGATATTTCAGGGGCGTGGCTGGTTAGCAGCCCGCAAAATCTCATTTGTTCTGGGAACATTTATTAATGTTCCCGTCACTGAATAGAAAGTGAGTCATCATTGAAAATAAAACCACCCTTCAGACATCTGGGAACATGAACACAGTGAAAAAGACTGCAGAGTTAATATCAGGTTTTAAAATAAGAAAGCTTTGGGGAAGAGCTCGTGGTGTTGTATGACAGACCTCTACAGAAAAAGGGGGGAAAATGAAGTTTCTTTTTCTCTGCCGATTTCAAACAAAAAGTGCTTCTGTTGCTTTTTTCAGACTGCACCAGAACTCATCACATCAATAGCTCACAGCGATCCTCTCCGGTTGAAGCAGGATTTAAGAGGACTGGGTTTCAAACGGCTTGCCAAGGAAAAGTTGGCTCAAGAGCTCCTCAGGAGAGTTAACCAAGCCTTGATCTGCTGAAAAGCTGCAGATACTGGGGAGCGGGGAGAGAGGGGGGAATAAAAAAATAAATAAAAAAAATCCTGCAGCGATTGTCTACGTTTTAAACCCCAGCTGCGAGCGAGCCTCAGCTTCTTCACCGCAACTGTAAAGCAAATACCCTGGAGCATGTATTCACACCCCGCGAGGGAGAACTTCGGGAGAAAACATCAACAAACAATACCAAGGCAGAAGCCTTTTTTTGGGGGGGGGCCTTACCCAGAGAGGTAACAAAGTGTTCGTGGGCACTCAGGGTTTTCATGCATCGCTTGTTCTTGTAGTCCCAGATCCTTAAGGTCTTGTCATCTGCACAGGTCACAATGAACTTGCCTCCGGGGTGGAAGAGGATCCCACGCACCCAGTTGTCATGGCCAACCTGCATGAGATACAGCAACACACATCTCATCTGATTCCTGAAGAAATATATCTTCACTTAAAGCATTTTCCCCCAAAAATATGGACGTGGCACACACAAAAACTTCAAAAATGCTCCTCACCAGCGTCATAAGGCACATGCCAGTGCTGACATCCCACATCTTGATGGTTTTGTCTCTGGAGCCGGAGAGCAGGAAGGGGCCGGGCTTCCCACTCTTCTTGGACTGGTCGGGCAGAAGGGGAGGGGATTGAAATATTAGCTTTGTGTATAGTTCATTGTTTGTACTTTATGCGGAGTATCATACTGTACCCACTGTACCAGAACACAGAGAGCAGCCTAAATTAAACACCTCTGAGCGTTTGTGTTATACGTTTGCTGGCAACTAGTCTGAGAGCACATGTGCAAACATCTGTATAACAACAGCTGTCTCTCAGCCTGCAGATTCACCCAATTCCAACAACTACGTTGGCTTGTTTAAAAAAACAAACAAACAAACAAAAAAAACCCAACTATTTAAAGAGTACTAAAAGTCAGCTTTTGTGAACACAGGTTAGATTGGGACGACTGCTGTGAGGGAGCATGTGTGTTTAGATTTGCGAGGCTACAATCAGACACACTGAAGATCATGAGGCAGGAGGACGGGCTGATTCTGTGTGTGTGACTGGCAGCACATGGCTGTATAGCGATGGCCGCCTCGTGGCTCAATCTCCTCGCCATCATCAGTCAAAGTCTTATTTGGTTTTGATATGTTTGAAGCTACAAATATTTTTCACTAGTGATGGTTACTTATCACACATAAACTGATCTCACAGTTTGTATACAATCCTGTTAACGATTAGGTTCACGTTATGATTCAACAGCTTTTAGATGCACCCGGAGCAGAAATAACTTGAAGTAATCGTTTTCTGTTTGGCTTTATGAGTCTCACAAATTGCCATGGAGGAATTCTGGTCTTCTCTTCTTTACAATGTTGCTTCAGTTCATTGAGGTTTGCTCACCGGTTTATGCACAGCACTTCAATCCGGTCTGGACTTTAATCATTGCAACGCCTTGATTATTTTCTTTTGCAACCATCCAACCTTGGGCCCTTTGTCCTGTTGCATGACCTGGTTTTAGCCAAGCCTTTATCTGTCATTCAGATTGCTTCACATCTGACTCTGGAATACTTTGGTATACAGAGGTCGTCTATATAAGAAGTAGCTGCAAAACAGCCTCAAATCACCACCCCTCCATTAATTCTAATGGAAACAGTAAGGCAGTACTGAGTTTTTCCTTTTTTTAAAAAAAAAAAAAAATACAGTTGTACCAAACTAATGCCTCCAAATATAATACATATAGATCCCAATCCCAATACATAGATCTGACCTCAGGTTTAAAATCAGGAAAAGAGGGAAAAACATATTGAACTGCAAATTCAAGTAATATTCACACCAAACAAGAAGTGATATTGTCTCACAGTATCTATGCAGAGAGGTGAACTGAGGCAAATTTGCATTAGTGAGAGTTAAAAATACTTAAAATTCAGGAAAAAATTCACACTGGGCTTCAGACTCTCGACTACGACTGTCGACTCTGCTGGTACGACCAACGCTCAGAAATGGACGAAAAGCTTACGGCTGCTTTTTGTGGCCGGATACAGGTGTTAGAGTCAACTTCCATTTTATGTAAAGATAGGAAAGCAATCCATGATGAGATATCACTGTGTCTTGATTCCAGCCACCTCCCACAAATGTTTACTTCTCTCACTGGCTGCTAGAAGGAAAGATTTCTGGGTTCTCAAACAGTGACTGTACTCATACAAGGCGAAACTGCACATTTGATGAGAACAAACCAACACATACACCAAAACCTGTGTGGACCTCAAGGAGTTTGGGAGAAATGAGACGTATCCGAGCAGATCTTTTACCTCCGAGCCTGTGGCGTCGAGGATGGTGGAGTAGGCACTCTCTGGTGCCCAGGAGATGCACTCCACCACATGTTCGTGCTCCCGCAGCTCAGCCTTGCATTCTTTGGAGGCCACCACCCACACGCGGACTGTCTGGTCGTTGGAGCAGCTGGCGATCAGCGTGCCGTCCTGGTTGGGTCGTACCATACGGACCCACTCCCTGTGGCCTGTGAAGGTCTTCACGCAGTAGCTAATGGACAAAAAAACATGAGAGCAGTTAGAAAGCCATCAGCGTGGCTGAAAATAGTTAAAACCCAACATCAAGCTTAAGTAAAAATAAAAAACACACAATGGTTTAAAGAACAGCTTAAAGGTGTCTATTGCATACCCAGTTGCCACCTCCCACATTTTCATGGTTTTATCCCTGGAGGCAGAAATAATGTGATCTCCGTTGGGCATGATGGCTACAGACGAAACATTGTGGTCGTGTCCTGGAACACAGAAAAACAAACACAACAACAAAGATTCAGCAAGACCCAGAACCTCTGAAAACAGGCCCAACAGCACAAGCCCACATAACATCTAAGTCTGCTGTGAAATGTAATTTAATGATTTCAGACTGCAACACATGATCCTTTTAGTCTTTCTGCTTGCAATCTGACCACCAGAATGAAAATTTAGAAACATAAATGTATTTATTTATTTAAAAGCACATGCTTAGCACCAAACAAAGCCCAAACACTGTTATAATTCACCAAAAAAAAAAGCTGACAAGCAAGAAAGCCAACATGCTGGAGCTTTGGCACTCATTTTTGTTAGACAGAGAATAAGAGACGCGTAATTACCTAAAGGCTGGGCCATATTTAAGCTGCTAAATAGATGAAGACAACAGTAAGCATACTCTAAAAGGCCTGTGTGTGTGTGTGTGTGTGTGTGTGTGTGTGTGTGTGTGTGTGTGTGTGTGTGTGTGTGTACACTTGCACATGCCACCAGGCTACAATAATGGGTGGCAACTACACAGAAAAGTGCTATCTAGCGCTGAAGAGGGTAATTAAGCTGCTGTCCAAATCGGCACTAATCTACTTCACCAGTTGGCCTCTCTCTCCCCCTCTCTTTGTGCGTGTGTGTCTCCACCAAGATATTTAAAATTTAAAATAGGAGGAGTGGATTAAAAAGGAGGAAAGGTTGAGTGAATTAAAAGAGGACAGAGATGGTAGTAAAAAAGAAGGAGGGGGAAAATGGTGGCTAACAGAAGTAAACAGCAGGCTCAGATTAATAAAGCCATTTCCGTTGGTGAGTTCTGTGCAGCGAACCCAGCTCGTCTGTTTATAGATGTGTGCTAGCACCTCACTCTCATTTACACCAAAAAGAAGACCGGCAACCGGTGAAATCTGTTGCTCACTTACACAAAAACGCAGGATTTGCAACTCCAGCATAAATTTAAGAATGCTTGAGTGGGTTTAGTCTGCTCACCAGGAAGGGCTTACACCCCCATCAAAAATAAATATTCTTTTATGTCTACTTCACAGACAGCCATCAGTGGCCACTTCAGATTCAAGGTTTGAAGATGAAAAGCATTGGTAAGGTGGTCCATTAACGAGCAGGGCCAGAGGACACATTTAAAATTATTTTTTAGGTTAAGGAGAGCTGAATCCAGAGCTAACTGTACTCCCGGCTTGGGTTGGTGCCAGTTGATGCACATCAAATGTGATAACAAGCAGCATGTGTAGCACCTGAGCACTGGAACCACACGGTGCGGAAACCATAACAAAGGGGATATAAAACGGCAGCAGCTGTGATTAAGGTCCACTAGAGATAAGAAACCGACAGCTTCATCTTCTTACCACGCATGGTCCTGATGCACTCAAAGCCTTGGAAGTCCCACAGCTTGATGGTCATGTCTGCGGAGCAGGACGCGAGCAGTTTGCCTGTGTGGTCAAAGGAGATGTCCTGCACCGAATCTGTGTGGCCCTTCAGCGTGCGTTCAAAGTCTCCTGTTTCATAGTCCCACACCTGATGGACAAAGCAAATCCCTTTGTCAACATTAAGTTTGTATACCGCTGATACACTTCATTTCATCACACACCCAAACGTTGCATCGTCTGTAGCTCTGTGTTGTTGAAATTACAGTTACAACAATAAGACGCACTGATGGCAGAAGTCAAAGGAAGCACATACTGAATGCATTTTAGAGCTTGTGGCACCTTAGAGCTGCTCATCAGGGTCACAGTTTGGCCAGAAAAAAACTAACACGTTACTGTGCAGAGTCTGAGTGTTGCAGACGGAGCACAGTATAGAAAAGTCTACTTTTCTAGCCTGAAAGCTGCTGCGTCTCTAGCTTTAAAGCAGACAGACGGTTTGTCACGGAGGGATAAACCCTTCTTGGTTCCTCTCCTGGGGTGGGGGAATTTTGGGGCAGACGGTGATGGGAGACCCCTACCATCACCTCCCCCATCCTCGTAGTTTCCTTTGCCCTCTTCCCATGAGGAAGCTACAGATGGCTGGGGGAGGTTGTCCTGGATGAATTCAGTGGTTCTCTCTCCCTCTTTTGTTGGATGTACACATTTCACACTCACACATAACAGTACTCAGGAGCAGAGGCTAAAGCACAGCTATCCATTAACCTGTAACTCTACACTGAAAGACCGATGATTCAGACTGGCACTGATTAATAGCCTCCATTCTTTCAGTGAAAATATCGTAGATTTTTTCAAAATATCAAAGGCCGCTAATAATGTGAAGACTCTGTCCATGTGCTATTTGTGAGGAAAGCAATGAGAAAGCTCACACTTCAGTTGTTTAAATTACCCTGACATCCTGGTGGTGTACCTGAGCACACACAGAAGCATGATTTGCACGCTGTACACACATGAAAGGGTGTTATAGTTGCAAATTAAGAGAGATTTCTTACGAGCACAGCAGAAAAGGTGTCAGAGAATGTTCTGAGACGTTCCTCAGAGCGCTGGTTTTTTTGTTTTTAAACCACCGTGATCATATTCAAGTGTAAAAACCCTTTTTAAAATCTTGAGTAGATTTAGTCGTTTTACAGCCCTCAGTTAACTCCTATTTTCATGTATTTTTTTCCCAAACCCATAATATTTTCATGTTTTGGGTTTGGTTTCTTTGTTTTTTTTTAATTTAATTTTTTAAAATTTTTGCCATGCAGAGATGTTACTTAAAATAAAGGGCAAACAGGATTTGAAACAGAAAAACAAAAACAAAAACAAAAAAAAAAACAGCTTACATCCCATGAAAAGATACAAGTACAGGGGGTTTCTAACAATGTACAACCCAAGTCAAAACTCTGATTCCTGGCTGGTAAGAGCCTACCAATAACATTTCCTGAGGTGGTCTTATGATCTGTCACAACGGCTGCAGATATTGGATTATAAAAGTACCTACACAGTGAAAAGTTACCTCCGGTCAGAACTTCCTGCATATAAAACATTTTGAGGCCCACCAAAGAAGTTTTTGCCTTTCACCAAACATGTGATGGAATTATTTAACCTTTTTTCCCCCTCTATTCCCCTCCGGTATAATGGAATTAAATTTAATCAAGACGTGAGAGGTAAGGAAACACAGCTCTAAAGGGCTTAATGTGTGTGTGCAGTCTGACCTCCAAAAGCCCTCCCACCATTTACTGGCCCATAGCCAGCTTTTGTTATTGTACCATTAGCTTGGTAGTTTATGGTACAAAGTTTCAACTTGCCAGTAACATCAAGCAAAGTTACTGTTAATAACTTCAATAAATGGCATTAGAAAACATTTTAAAAACAGTCTCATTAAGAAACACTGATTTACTTAATTGCATTTATTCAGGCTTTGAATAAATTTTTACCTACTATACATTTTGTCATCATCCATTTTATCTTACTGAGTGTTCAGTGCTGCTTTGGGGATTAATAAACTAAAATATCATTTAAAAAATAAACTACAAAAGCAGAAAGATATTGAGCAGTCAGCACAAATGAAAATGAAGCTGCTTACTCCAACGATGAGCAGGCTAGTCAGCATTTTAAACATCAGTCAGTACCAGCTCTGTTTGCCCATTGAGCTGTTATAGTACAGTACAGAGCTGGAGAGGTATTTGCTGGTGCATGAAGATCACAAACCACACAAGGTAACATATGCATTTGAAATCAAGGCTGCATGTTAAAATACTACGAGGTTAGGAATACCTGCTTTTATCAAAATGATGGTTAGTACATCAAGAGTAAAATTCTGATGACGCTGGTTTCCTCTATAAATGAAAAGGTTTCTGAATCAGTTGCTATAGAGGAAGTTAACTTCTTCGAGTAGCAGCAAACAGAAATGTGACTACAGTTAATGACCACAAAAAGGTTTACTGCTTTCTTTGTGGAGATTAAACAAATAAGACAAGGTGTTAATTAGTGAGCTTTTGAGGTGCTGTGAGGCAGATTAATCTCAGGAGAGAGCGCTACCCCACACTCCACCCCACCCAGGGTCCTCATGCGAAACCAAGCTAACATCTACTGCCTCCCACATGTTAACAGACGGCCTGATTATGAGGTCAGGCAGCTGACAAGATTCTCAGTCTGGCCTTTTCTGAGTAAAGGGGTCCATTCCTTGTTAAAAAAAATAAAAATAAAAAATTAAACACAACGGGTTTAGGAGATGAAAAGTAGGACAAATGGGGGATTCAAAGCAGGGTGCAGAGAGTGGAGGTGACAGGGAAAAGATTCGCCTGAAATCAGGGCTCAGTTTTAAGATTTGGGCCTGGGGCCTCCCTGCTCCTGAGGGAGGGACAGCTGATGGCATGGAGTCATGGTGGGGCAGCTAATGGTTTAAGTGGAAGATGAATGCGCCAGGATGCTGAGAGGAGGGGGTGCAGTGGGGGGAGCGAGTTGGAGGGCGGGGCTGGAAAAGGAAGAAGATGCCAAAACGGAGTGAGAGAGAATTCCCTGCTGCGGGGGTGTAGCCAAGGAGGAGATGTACAAATGTCTGTTATTGTCTTATGAATAAAATATACAGATAACAAACAGCTCAGCGGAGTATTGGCATTGTTCAGTGAAGCAGTGGAGAAACGCAGCTGCAAAAATAGCCCAGAGACAGAACACAGAGTTTATATAAAGGAATCCACGAATAAATACAAGACACAGAGACAGATACTCGTATAATCCAGAGTATATCTAGCAAGGAGAGTCAAAGCAGTAAAGGGAAAGCTAAGGGAAGCATCATCCAAAGAAGAGAACAAAAGGTGTTTGAGTTAAAAATGCCACCAAGCAGGCTTTAAATTAAAAGACAAAAAAGAAAAAGATAATTTTTAAATCTCTAATCAGGAGGAGGTTACTGCTGTAATACTCTAAAGTCAGGGTAGATTATACCACCAAGTCCAAGAATGCAGATTCTGTTCATGTGTATTTTGATCACTGGGCCAAATTACTTCTTCAGTCTCCATAAAAGCTTTTTTTTAAATGTTTTGACAATGAAAAAATGTAAAAAGGCCACTCAATACACGAATGCCTCTTTTCACTGCCTACAATGCAAACATATCTTGTGAAAGGAAAATGCCATGTTTAAAAAAATAATTTGTTTTTGGACACCAAAACCGTTGAAATGAAAGAATTGAACCCATCCTCTACACTTTAAAGACAGCTTACATTAAGCACAAAGTGAAAGAGCAAAACTGGACCGATAAAACAAGGTTATAAAGCAATTTTTAAACACTGATTTATGCTGCATGCATCTTTACCTCTGATATGAGGAAGCTCCCAAATCAGACACACAAACCACTCATGGAGTCATTTTTTGGGTCTTTGAAGCCATGATATACATGCAATATTGCATTTGAACATTTCTTACAAGCGTAAATGCCTGTTTTAGTCCAAACATCATGAATTAAAACATTAGCATACTCAAATATTACCCATGCAGAGCGACAGCTGTGCCATCTGTGCATGCTGGGAATAGAAGGCATCAAACACTGAATAACTGGATTTGAAGAAATTCTTCTAAAAGATGTGACACTAAACAAAATGCACATTTTCTCAACAAAGTGCACATCCACTGCTGGGATACCCATACCAGTCTACTTAACACAACTGTCTTTATTACTCTCCTTTTAAACTAAATAATTAACAGAGCTTAAAAATCCAGCTCCACTAACACAGTTTGAGACCATTTCTTAAACTTTGATTAGTACGATGCTTGAATTTAGAGACAAATATACTGAAGACAAAACTGTCAGTGTTTTTATCCCTGGAAAGCTTAAATGTTCTGAACTCATCATAAGACTCAGTGGGGCCACCATCAGCAGCTATGCTGAGCAGAACAACAAACATCAGTAGATCAGGGTTATCGGATCATGTGCAAAGGGAGAGCGCAGTCCTGCAGGGCTCCATTAAAAACTTCAAAAGTTATTTAGACTGTTATGTGCAACCTGAGCCCCGAGACAAATTTGTCAGTGAAATCACCTACTGCAGATTTTATCTGGAAACTCTTGGCTCTTCGACTTGAAACCAGCAGGACTGACCTTTATTGTTGCGTCCTCAGAGGCTGACACCATGACGCTGAAGACGGGGTGGAAAATTACACGGGTGACCGGACTGCGGTGGCCACTCAGCGCATACTTTTCTGGTGGGCGTGGGATCCACTCTTTGGGGTCACGCTTCTGAGTAACGGGCCCACCCAGAGTGAGCTCATCTTTAGCTTCGTTTAGTTTGGATTCAAGCTCCATCACCTAGCCAGAGAGCACAGGGACAAAAGCTGGTGAAGCATATTGAAATGTGCATTTAGGAGATACGGGAGAAGGAACATGAATTCACGAGACTATTGTTTGTGTTTAAGTTAGTATTTTACATCAACAGTGGTGTCATTGCTTTGTTTGACAGACTTCATTTCAGTGTTAACAACTGCTTGAGCACCAATATCACGAACCTTTCACAAGACTACAAACCCCACAAGCTTTCTTTGAGGAGGGAAAAAAACAAACCCTCACAAACCTTCTTTTGTAATCTGATGACTGAGGTCCATTTTTTTTCCAAAAGGCCAGCGTACTTCTTATCCAGTTCTTCATTCTGGGGAGAAAAGTGTGAGGGGGGTATCAGAAAAACTGGCAAAGAAAGTCAAAATCGTGGGCTTAGAATAATCGGTGAGGAGCATGTTGTGTGTGTGTGCGCGCGTGTCAAGGGTGGGTAGGGGCATAGTGAGATCTGGCTATAGTTAGAAAAAAGAAAACAAAACAAACAACAACAAAAAAACCCAGAAAAGGTGTGTGTGTGTGTGTGTGTGGGGGGGGGGATTATTTACACACCCTTCACAGGCCAAAACCAACTGCAGGACACTGCCAACCTACTGTATGACAAACACACACGTACACACACACACACACACACACACACAC
>NW_024582376.1:2529821-2536672 GCF_018398535.1 Haplochromis burtoni
ACACACACACACACACACACACACACACAAAGTCCTAATCCTCCTCACACAAGCTAATCTCCTGCAGACAAGAAAGGCTTACAGCCTCACAGCCACACACCCGGTCCTGGAAGCAGTGGTAGAAGTTAACTTGTGGCAGACTGAAGCCTGATTCCACCTGCAGGCTTATTCCTCAAATTGGACTCTACTTTTACGTAACTGGCTTCATGGCACAAACAGGCAACGGAGGAAACAAAACACTGTAGTGTCGCTACATATGCACCAAAAGTTAAATACCATATATGTAGAGGTTGACAGTCTCACAGAGAATGTCTTTAAAAATCTTTATTAGAAAGGCCAGCAGTGGTATGACTGAAATAGGTGGCTTGTGGCAGAGATGAGGTGCAGACCAACCAGGGATTTATTCACCACACACAACAAAATAAATTATGTTGGCCCAGTGGTGGCACGTGGTTCCAGCAGCACTCTTTGATGCTAATTACCAGCGTTTTATAGACTGCTACCAATTAACCCACAAGCCTTACCATTTTATAGGATTACATACAGCAATAAACAAACTTATCACAGCTTACCTAATAGCCTTATGAATTTTCTACAAATTACATCAAGTAAATGTTAAAAATACTATTTTCTGCAATAATTTTGTTTGAAAACATCAAACAATAAAACATGACACACCCCTTTGAGTGTATTCTCTTATACACAGTGTCAAAGTTAGCTCTGTGCAAATACATCCTGTTTATCAAAGTAACGATGCATAGTGTCATTAAATGCCTTTAAAAAAATAATAACAATAAAAAAATAAATAAATCACTCTCTCATGACCTTCAGTTACACTAGTCAAAGAAAATCAACAAATCTCTGCGATAAAAACTCAAATCGAGTAATATTTGACATAAACTAAGGATTAACTTAGAACTAAAAATAAGTGTGGACAAAGCTTCAAGTTACTGCAATACAACTAAAAATTTAACTCTTAAAATGAATGAAAATAACAGTGAAACAAAAACAAACAACAAGCAAACAGCATGCTTTAGTGCACGTTTAGAGAGACTGGGATGTCTGTGAGACATGAAGTGTTGTGTTTGTATTATTAATTTAAGAAGTTAGAAACAAGTATCATATCCGTGGAGAAAAAACCCCCAAACAAAACAAAACACCACCCGCATTCTAAAAATAAGAAAAACCCCAAACTAACAAAAAAAAAACCCACACAAAACTAAACTGAAACAGGCAAACTTACTCTAGAAACTAAAGGGGGAAAAAACTAATCAAAATGCATAACCATAATAATAACCAAGCAGAGCATTTTATCTTTTTTTCTGAAATATTATTTAAAGTGTATTTAAGTATATGCTAAAGTAAATCTGAAGTGTTGCTTTGTGTTGCCTCGCTCTATAAACAATGCAACAGTTTTGGAGGACTCTATGCACATCCATGCCTTTAGGGCGCAAGTACCAAAGCATCAAAAACCCACACTGACAGACAGCCACGGGTGTCAGTGAGGGAGAAAATTAGCAGTGCGCTCCAATTTCACAGCCCCCTACTCAGCCGTGTCTGTTTCCAGACATCCTGGAGGTGTGGAGAGCTGCAGGTGATGTTGAAGCCTATATTTAACACGTTTCAGTGGCAAGAGGTGATTCCTCAGGGCTACAGGAGGTGTTAACAAGAAAGAGAGACAAAGACATGTACGGAGCCCTGTGAAGAAATCGAGCAGATCTATCTCAGATGGACTGAGTGGGGGAACCCAGTTTGGACAAGTCTGCAATCATCTAATCTGCCATCTGCCTGGACAACACACACACGCACACACACACACACACACACACACACACTGAGTGCCAGACTTCACTTCTGCCTACCAGCCAATTGGCAGTGGCTAATAAAAAGGCGTGCACATGTTTATCTGTGCATGCAGGTATGTATACTTTCCTTCAAAAAGGCAAGAAAATACTGGAGCATGACCTACATTAATTATTCCTACCAGTGCACTCAGTCTGTCATGACATTAACTTTAAACTGCTTCTCAAACATCCACAAAGAGCCACACCGAGGAACACTTAATTCACCAATAAGAACAAAACCCAACCACACTTTAAACGCATTAAAAGAAAAAAGGTAACATACTTAACAGTCCTAAAAAAAAAAAAAAAAAAAAGGTTTTTGTTTTTTTTAAATGCTTCATCTGTTTAGCCGAGTCCCGTCAAGGTGTGTGTGGCCGATACCAAAAAGGCTGCACCAATCCCTCTGTGCCATTCATCCATTATTCACCCTGCTTCCAAAGGCCTGTCACGTGGAGATCAATTGGGAGAATGACGGATGAAGACACAGAAGAGAGGAGAGTGTGGTGTCATGTGAAGGCAATGGAAAAGAAAAGGTGCCACAAGGCAGAAGAGCAAGAGTGAGATGAGAAACGCTCTCAGGTGAAGAGAGCTTTAAACAAATAAGCAATAACATGACAAACACTACACAATAAGCTCTAAAGGGCACATATTTTATTTTAGGCTCCTTATTACACTCCGTATTATGTGGAAAAAAAGATGAATGAGTTTTAAATAACAACTAACACAGGTGACTGACTGGTGTTTATTGATTTAACCTACAATAAAATGACAATTACTCAAAGTCATACTTTTCTTGTGGTTCATGTTGCTAATTTTAAGTTACTGAACACCCCAGACTGAAGATGCTTGACCTTTTCAACACGCACCCCTAAATCCAGCCAAGCAGTGAAGTCCCACCTCTCCCACTGTGAGTGCTGGATTCACATTTCTTAATTACATTAGATGTTTGGTATTTTTGTCCCAATGCATACATTATAACTAAATAAAACAACATAATTCACACCTGTCTAAAACAATGTCAACATAAACTGAACTTTATGTCTGGTTTGTTTTATGCATTGCTCCTAATGCTATAGCTACACCAGAAAATTCACACTAAGCAAGAAGAGGAAAGGCACATCGAGGAAAAGAACATGACCCAGATGTTGTTTTTAGGGGCTGACACAAAAGAAAAAAAAATGTAAGTGTGGCACCACTAACTCTCCACATTCCATGAGTGTCCAAAACACTAATATAAGCAACATAAAAATAAGACTTCAGGGCCCAACATTTGTGATAGGTGTGCCTAATAAAATGGTGACAGAAGGAATTAATACATTCATATTTCATCAGAAAGGAGAACTATTAATGTTTTTTTTCAAAGTATATATGTTAATATATATTAATTTAAATAAAAAAGGCTTGCAGCACAAGCCACACCAATCAGACAGAGCATCCTGACCAGGAGCAGGTGCTCCAGGTCACACTCCTGAACATACTGACAAAAATGTTCATGATGGGAAATAAAGTGGAAATCAACACCTACTGTTTGTTTAAATTGGTCTGACTGGCTGTGTGGATGTATGTGTCTGTCCTTAATCTACTCACATTATCCAATTCCGCCTCCTTCTTGAAGGTGGAGTATGCTTCTTCATATCCATTGGAACGTAGATAATCGGCTATGGCTCGATTTCTGGAAAACAGACAAAGAGGAACCATAATTAGTCGTTCCTGATTAGCAGACAAGATAGTAGTTAAGCTGCCACCAGAAACGACGATGCAAGTAATGAAGCTGCATTCAACAGGGTGAAACAAAGACAGAAAAATCATCAGGTTCAGGAAACGTGCCAGACAAAGACACTTTATATGCTTTTCACACTCCCAGACTGTTATCATACTATATAATAATAAAAATGCTTACTTAACACTACCAATAGAAAAATACACACTCTCCTCACTCGCTCTTACACTCACACTCACACACGCACACCCACCCCTCTCCACCCATCTGACAAAAATTGAGAACATATCTGTCTGGCTTCTATAATGAGCTCTTGTTGCTGTGGGCAAATAATGGGAATGGACGACTCCCCCGTCGTGTACATATAGGGAAAATGAAAGCCAGTGTACATCCCACCATCACCTACTTGCACAGAGAAGGAAAACAGAGAAATCATGGAGGTGGGAAGGAATAACCCCTGTGACCTCTACGAGCTTCTGGCTATTGTTATTTTAAAAACAGTCGATCTCCTGAGTTTAAGAACCAAACCTGCAGATGTTCAAAGACACCAGATCTTTTGAGCAAGACGACACAAAAGGTGGTGTGAGGATGGTGACAGCAGTGCACAACAGTCCTACTATTTCAAATATGTGAAGAGAGATGGCTAGATAGGAAAGACAATAGAGTAGTGAGGCAGAGCAGGGACAGAGGAAGCTACCTTCATTCTTCCTGTTTTTGTCTTCTAGGGAAACCCAAAGACCCCTGTGGGGCACACGGCAAACGTACACATGCACACACGCACGCACGTCTGGTTCATGACTGCAGCCTCAGCAGCAGTTCAATTTACCAAGAGTTATTAATGAGGTTCAAGTCAGTATCAAACAGTTCGCCTTTTTATTTTCCACCTAATTAGACTCTCAGGAGGGTGCACAACAAAAGTGGATTATATATTTAAATTCTTCCACTTGGTGATTTTGCAATTTCAATTATAATTTGAGCCTGAGCATAATTTAATGTTCTTGTGGCAACTACCAGTTTAACTGCGACAAAGCAATTTGATAATGTTTTAATCAGACCTTCATTTATTATCCAGTACAGCTCCACTTACAATGTGGACACTGCCATGCAGGAGTTTCATTGTGTTTTACTATTGAGGTGCTGTACAGACATTTGATTCACTACTGAATAAATAGTCACTGCTTGTCTGACCCATTCACCGAAGTTTCCCACATACTCATGTTTGGTTTGTGTGTGCACTTGTACTTGGTTGATGAGTGCATGACTACATGAATGTTCTTCACCTGGTGGAGGTGAAGAAGCCTCAGCCAAACTCTAAACCATCAGCAAGCCTGCTCTCTTCAGCATTAGACTGAGAACTGCGGACATTTTTGAGCAAGCAGCTGAAGTTCCCAGACCATGTGACACCAACCTTCTTGAGGCCAGGTGTTTTACACACACAAGCTTCTTCCAAGCAGGTCCTTCTATTTAGCCTCACAGTTTCCCAAGAATATTGCATGGAAAAAGCAAACGAATGCATATGGCTGAAGTACTGAGAACTGACAAATCAGTGCCGGAGGAGCGGCTGGAGAATGTACTGTGAGCCCATAGAAGTGGGATGCTGATGTTTAGCTGCCTGCTCCCTTTGTAAGACCTAGACCTTTTTTGGCATCAGAGGTGCTGCAAAGGTGAAGGCCATCAAATCTGTACAAAGGGCCCCCAGGTGAATTTGAATCAAAAGGTCCAATGGTGGGTCAATGCTGCTGGGAAACAAGTCTGGGCCTGATTAATCCTGGCTGGGTCACCTTAGCAAGGGGAGACCAGAAACCCCCGATGATCTCAGGATAGAACAGCAATGTGTCCCACCACATCTATGAATGCATCTAGAAACCATCACCGCTAGACCTCAAATTCTAAAGACACAAATTTCCATTATACTGTGTTCAATAAGCCTGTCCATTTAAAGTTTGACTTTGCAAGCATAAATTAGAAGAACTGATCAGCTTCTATTGCTACAATTTTTTCAAGTATTTTTTCATTAATAGCATGTTATATTTATATTAACTGTGAATTGCCCACCTAAACTCAATGAGCAACAAAAAAAAAAGTGCAAAGCTCATGATCAGGCAAGTGGCAAGGCAAGTTTATTTATTTAGCACCTTTCAAACACTGAAATCACTAAATGTGCTTTCTAAGATGGGGGGGGGGACTTTTCTTCAGGGTCAATTTGGATTTGTGTTTTCTTAAACCTTTTCCAGCTCCACCTTCAGTCTTATATCACCTACCTACCAAACCAAACAAAAACCGATATAAAACTGAACCGCCTTAAAAAGAAATGCAAATTTCTTTAAACTTATATACAATATTTTCTGGGTCCTCCTGCTCCCTTGGACACCACTTATGCCAGGAGATGCCAGACAAGCTGTCAGGCAGGCACTGCTTTGAGGTGCCAATGTGACGGGGGTGTGGGGGGGTACAATCTGTCAGCCCAGCCTGTGCCCCCTGCACCCTCTCGGTTAGGGTTGAGCACAGAAACCCGCTTCTCTCTGCCCACCAGAATCCTTGTGACAACAGGCCCAGACCTTATTAAGGCTCAAGGTTAGCAGGAGGTTATCTACTCCTCTGACAGCCTGTTCAAAGCCTAGAAGACAACCAAAGGGAGGGGGGAAGCACAAAGTCTTGAGTATATAAGCAGGTGAGGAGGAGAAGGAGCTGAGGCACAGAGGATGCCTTTGATATGGTGATTGATGTATCCATGATCTCTATCGCACCACAAGAAGGTGCAGAAGGTCACTTATTTATATGTAAACCATCTGGTGGAGCAGGACTGTGCATTTGACGTTCCACACAAATCTCTGGCAATTATGAAAAGACTTTTGTCTTTAGCAATGGTGCTCTCATTCAGACCTTTGTAGAGTGGAGTGAGTGGGTCTAAAGGAATTAGGTCTCCTGCATTTAAAGCAAAGCATCACACTTTCCAAAAGGGTGCAGCTACATTAGTTGATCTTAAGACGAAAATAATGGAAATACAGACTTTCGTCAGCAAGACTAGTGAAATCAATTTAACTGTTAACAAACACTTCAGTTTCAATTATTCTTTAAAGTTTTACAAACACACAATATTTAAAATATTAATTAATTATGTTAAATGATCATGATCAATATTAGAGCAGGATATCTCGGAAAAAAATAAAAATAAAGAATGACAAATAACTAAGAACAAACAGCTACACAGCCAGACGAATGAACAAAGGGAGGGATGACACACACACACACACACACACACACACACACACACACACACACACACA
>NW_024582376.1:2536692-2551953 GCF_018398535.1 Haplochromis burtoni
CAAATCAGTCATTGACATAGGGGATGCAGAGCTGACAGCTGCCACTTCACACTGAAGTGAAGTGAGAAAAAAAAAAAAAAAAGAAACAAAACAAAAAGACTCTTTAACCATCTATAATCCTCATGACTGTGATGAAAAGAGAATGGGGGAGAGAGAAAAAAAAATGGGGAGGTGTACAAATATCAACAGAAGGAGAACAGAGTTTCCATGGTTACAAGCAGCCCACAGCTAGATGACTCGATAAGGAGACGGTGAGAAAGAGGGCAGGGCGAGTAACGTGGCCAGCCAGGCCAGAGAGAAGTGAGGAACAAGAACAATAGATGGCCTGAAAGCCTGCACTGGAAGTCCCTGCTTCAGTGAGATCTCCGTGATGACATCAGGGGATGAAATACGAGATTAATCACTCAAACTATTCAGAAACTCTCACACCAGCATCTGCTTACAAGTGTTAGCAATCTAGTGTCATTAAGCAAAAGCCTACGCAAGCCTCACGTGGGTTATAATACTAGCATGCTTCATCAGACCTCTACGCTTTCTTAGGCGCTACAAACGCTTGATGGTCCCAGAAGAAAAGCCTGTGATGTAGAGAAGAAAAACAGGGATGAGAGGAGGAAGAGATGCATGACCTCATCCTTCTGAGAAGAGAGGGAGTCAGGCATCCAGCTCGTCTGCCAGTGACATCACTTCCTCGCAGTTCCCACTTTGCTTCCTTTTAGAAATGAGAAATGAGAAGCACGAACACAGCCTCCCCTAAAGCTAAACTAAATCAAACAAATAAAGCAGATTGTTCAATTACCCAATATTTATTGCTCTCATTTAATATTTTTATTAAAGATTTATAACACCGCTGTCAGCATACTAACTAAATAATACTGCACAGAAAGATTGTCGCTCAGGTTTTAAATGAAAAATGCTGGTCTATGAGCCCAACATTAACTTCACCATGCAGTACGTTGGACGTTAGCAGGACAGCCAAAACAATAACAAACCAACAGGAAAGAAAGAGCAGTTTGGGGGTGAATGTGCAGGAAAAGGAGAAAGCAATATGACTGTAAAGTAGGGCAGGGCAATATGGCCAAAAATATTTATTACAATATATATTTTAAAATTTGCAATAATGATATAACTGATGATATAATTGACGTGAGACAAAATACTTTACAACTCCACAACTTTATTAGTGCAAAAAAAACCAAAAAAACCCCAAAAACCCCATCAAGTATTTTCACTTAAACAATCAGCTGTTTTTTTATGTGCATTAAAGCTATACGCAAATTTAACAGTGGAAATGCAAATTCCTTGCTGACAGTTTAACCAAAAGGCATTTCCAGTGGAAATGGGCCGACATCTCCTGAGCATAACCATGTATAATATCCACAAAACTTAAAAAGAGGTTTTACACACAATACGGTAATATTATGTTGAAGCACAGTACGTATTACTCCGCGAGGCTCCTGACTATAGTAGCCGTAATGCTCCGACAATCCATCAAGTGGTGCGGGTTGGTAGCTTAGCAAAGTTCTGTTGTTAATTCTGGCTCCTGATTTTTCAGATCAGACTAATGTTCTTTAGATTATTAACTAGTTTAGTATGAAAAACTAAACGCAACACTCCATAAAGCACGTCATATATAAATGTGTGGCTATCATTTAATTTATTGACATGCCCAGTGATTACAGCAGAGCATAGAAATTAATCAGCCAACAAACACCCTCTTGTTAAGGCACAGATTAGAATACATTTAACCTACAATGCACCACACACTACACAGCAGCTCCATTAGCTACAGCTGGTTGAACAGGATGTTGCCCCCCTGCTGTATAACCACAAAAAGCCCTCACAAAGGAATATTTCCATTTCTGTCTACGGGCCCGTTTGCATTTCAAGACTCCTGATAAATATTTAACAGACCACAGCTCAGGTCTACACTCTGAAAAATATCTTAGCATATTCAAAATTCACTTTACCCTGGATTTCATATTGCAATGTTATGTTCTTCAAAAGACAGCACAGCTCTTTGCTATGTGCATCTCAACTAACGCTGCATCTCAACTGGACTTTTTCTGGCATTCTGACTGCTACTAAAGGTGAAAGAGGCTGTGTCAGTGGTTGGTTTGTCTGATGATGATCACTGTGCAAACAGCAAAGACATTGGTTGCATCACCACACAGCACTGCCCTGTTTTTTATGATTAGTGTTTATATTAAACAATAAGGCTGCGGGCAATTAGCAACATGAAGCAGAATTGCAGCAGTGGTCTAAATTTGCCTTTAATATTAAATGAGGTGATAACTTCTCAGTGAGAACTTTAACTAAATAAATAAATAACAAGATTGCATAACTTCCCAGCTAAATCTAGCTCTATGAAAATCGCTCTATTCCTCTTACTTGACTGATAAAGAAGAGCTCTGGGCTTTGGTTGGCACCTTCAGGCAATCACCACCCTTGTTTTTCCAGAAGCAGGGCTTTGTCTGTCATAGAAAGCTTTTCAGACCACCTAAGGGTTTTTGTTTTAAACCAAGTAAACACAATAAGACATCTATCTATCAACATAAAAACAACAAGCACATATATAAATATAGAGCCTATATACAACATATTAATGGCTTCAACTTCAAAGAGGATAAAAAGGTCAAACAAAGAAGAGAAAACACTCCAATCGGGTAAACTCTCCCCTCTCCAAGTCTGCAGTGAGCAAATACCAGTAACACCGACATGCAGACGCAAAGATAAACAACTTGCACATGAAGATGTATGCACATGCATGAAATGTGTTCCCAAAAGTGATTTAGTTTATCACTTTCCATGTTGCCTTTAATACTTATATTCGATTCACACTAACTTGAACACTATATTAAAGACTATTTGGCTATACCTCATTCTGTTCTGTAAAGGTCTACTTTTTCCTTCAACACACAGACAGGGGTAACCATTTTAAAGAAAGGACCAGTGTTGGGAACACTGCTCTGCTGGGTGTGACTGTGGGGCAACAGCACAACGTATATACGTCAAGGGATCAAACGCAAGTGAAAAAAACCCCAAAAAGCCAATAAGGGCTTTGAGCTTTGTTTCATAACTACAATGAAGACAGTAGCTGAAAAAACATGATTTAACACAACTACTACTACTAGTACTTACAATTTCTTTAAAATAATAATCCATCCTCCCCAAACCTAAAATGGTAAGGCTTCTGAAAGTCAGGGAAACCCCAGAGAAAAGCCCCCAAAGGCAGAAATACCCCTTGAAAGATTTCCATCTTTCTCATCACAAAGCCTCTGAGAAGGATGATGATCACAATGCAGTCAGCGTGAGTGTGAAACAGGTAGGGGAATGGTTTTTTTGTGGGGATTATCATTTAAGCCATGAGAAAAATCCAAGGAGAAAAACCCCACTATACTGGAATTCAGAAAAGAAGAAGGTTCTAACATCATTCTATATTTATCTATTTATTTTAAGTAAATGTCGACTTTAGACATTGACTTTCCTTTGTGCGTTTCTGTGGGTGTGTAGAAGCAGATGGCTTTTAAGATCAAAAGCAGCATGGGTGTGGAAACCAGGTGTCTATGTTAAAATAAGAAAACAAAAGCAGGGTTTTTTTTTCTTCTATAATGGGTGTGGCATATACACATTTTCTGTCAAACAGCGATGGAGTTTTGTTGACTGAGCTGAAGCCAAAGTCAAACTTTCTTTAATCCAGTGAGGCTGTGCATAATTCATCCTTGGATAAACACAGAATAAAGCCAGACACAACATAGGTGACAGAGACACACATGGCACTTAGAGAGCCCTCCATTTAAATCTATGGGAGAATTCTGGTGGTAGAGGTCTTGAGCCACAAATCTGTCTTACTTAGGAATGTACCTTGGATTTGAATAATTATTATACTACTAATAAATATGATGCATTATGAAAACGCACTGAGAAAGGTCTGGCTGAAATGAAATACAAGTAATGAGGAAACCAGGGAGGGACTATAAAGAAAATTAATGCTGACTCTCGACAGTAAAAGTCTAGGTAAACTAAACCACTGGAAACTCCAATGAGCAACCGATCGAGGTTTCAACCAACTGAAACTGTCTTAACTAGCTTAATTGATAAGAGATGATGGTCCACAAAACAAGGAGTGCTGTCATGCCAGCGCAAAAATCTGATTGACACACCCGTGCACCAAACTGTGTTCAGTTCCCTGAGAACCAAAAGAGAGGCTGGAGAACCTCCTGCTCACTACTACCACCACCATGGAGGGGAGAGGAAGAAAGAGAAAAAAAAACAAAAAAAAAAAAACAACATCTGTCACGCTCAACACTTATCTACTAGCAAAATACAACTTCTCTGGACCCAACTTGGGGAGAACGAATGCAATAAGTTCAATTAATGAAAAAGGAAGGACCTTTGACTTATAAGCCACAAATCTGTACAGTAACACTTAAAACTGACAAAAAGTGCAAAGGCTAACTGATTTAAGCGACACGCAATCAATCTGAACCTCTCGTTTAGCTTGCACAGCTATGTTTAAATATGCACCCTCTAAATTATTCGTAGTCATGTGATGTTGCCCATTGGTTTGCGAGGCTCCATCTGAAACGCATACTGTGCATTTTGACTGTCACCAAACCAGACATGACAAGCACAGTGGTGGATATCAGAAGGTAAAAAGGTAACCTGCCGTGAACCCTATCACCTTACCTGCCTAGTAAATTAGTTGCCAAGCAGGAATGTTTCTGGAAACTAAATTACTCAACAATTAAACAACAGGATACAGATCAGACTGATTAATCAAAAAGTGACAACACACTGAAACATTGGTGACAACTAGCAAGGGCAGCAATATCAACTGGACTAGTCATGCACATCTTCAAATCTTTGAAAGGCCTATGACATCACCTACATAACTGGCTGATGTCATTGATTGTGTTGGTGCATTATGTGTTAACTGCTGTGTGGTCATTCGTGATGTGTGTGAATGTTAGAAAGTGCTTACATGTAGAAAAAAAAAAGTGCTTGAATGACAGGTGAATGAAACATGTTATATGAAAAAAGGCAATGATAAGAAAAGGGAATATCGCAATAGAATATGGGTAAAACGTGCATGCGCAGTGCCTTTGTTTTCATACGCACATGGCGGAAAAAGCATGGCGGTGGCAGAGAATGAGAAGGGCGAAAGCGGATCGTTAAATAAAACAGATGAACCAGAATTGGTTTGTAAAAATGGTGCAACTTCAGTGATGTTGAACTGATTTGGTTTTTGCCCGTCAGATACACATGAAAGCACAATTTGTGGTAGTGCATGCTAGCGGGCATTATTACAGTGTTTTTTGGAAAATAAGGTGTACTTAAAATCCTTTAATTTTCTGAAAATCGACAGTGCCCCTTATAATCCGGTGCACCTTATGTATGAATTCTGGTTGTGCTTACTGACCTCAAACCGATTTTATGTGGTACACGGTGCTCAAAAATCTGTCAAAAAATGTTTTAGTACGACTAAGCTACAAACCCGTACTGCATGATGGATTGCCGGAGCATTACAGCTACTGTAGTCAGGAGCCTCGCGAAGTAATACGTACTGTGCTTCAACATAATATTATCGTATTGTGTGTGTATAACCACTTTTTTAAAGTTTTGTGGATGTTATACATGGTTATGCTCAGGAGATGTCAGCCCATTTCCACTGGAAATGCCTTTTGGTTAAACTGTCAGCAAGGAATTTGAATTTCCACTGTTAAAATTTTGTATAGCTTTAATCCACATAAACAGCTGCTTGTTTAAGTTAAAAATACACTGATGGGGTTCTTTTGCACTAATAAAGTTGTGGAGTTGTAAAGTATTTTGTCTCGCGTCAATTATATCATCAGTTATATCATTATTGCAAATTTTAAAATATATATCGTGATAAATATTTTTGGCTATGCATAAGTAGAATGGAAAATCGCTGTATAAGAACCAGTCCATTTACCACAGTCTACAAAATAAAGACCATGTTTTATCAAAAAGTTTTACTCTCAAATGAGCCATTTTTAAAAATCACTACAACAGCGGATCATTTTAAAAGCTTTCCATAATCTAACAAAGCAATGTGCTTTCATAATTCCTTGTCTTTATTACAGAAAAGCAGCAGACTTGCTGCTGAACATTTACATTATATCCAAACTACTATATATTTTTTTTGTCCGTGGTTCAGCTTTTCAAAGTGAAGCCAAAACACAAGCAGGAGTCATTGGATAACAGAGTTTATTTGAATGAGGGTGAACACTGGGACTTAGAGGACTAGTATCTTGACAGGTAAACATGATCCAAGTCCTGTTAATGATCAAACTGAGCCACGGTGAACTCTTTATACCACAGTTCTGACTGCCTCTGGCAGTTATCACCATATCTTTGAATTTCATCTGTTATGTCACCACATTTATAGACAAGGGCATGGTGGAAAAAGAACGAAAAATAAAATCACATGCACCATCTTGTTGCCCAAGACATGGAGTTGGTTATTTTTTATTTTTTTTAATAAAGAAAAGAGTTCAAAAGCAAAGGCCCATTTGCACATAAGTGCCTCCAAGGTCTTTCAGGGGAGCAGATAGTTTGTGTTCTGTATCTATTTTTGGTACACGCTGCTGGGGATAAGTCTCCTGACCCTGGAAAGGAACACAAACGGGCTTTTCAGTGGCAGTAAAAAAAAAAAAAAAAAGACAAAGAAAATAAGTTGTGAAGATGCTGCGCAATCACGGCATCTGACTATGGTGCTGACAAAGATTATTCCTCTTAAAAAAAAAAAAAGAGGAATAATGTGCAAAAATATTTCTTCAAGAAAACAGACTGTAAAGCTGCGCTTTTACTGCCCCCCAGTCGATTGGTTACTTTTAACAGTTCAACCGTGAAAAAGAGGGAAGAAGATGCTTGAATGCTATGGGAACTAAATTTATTGGGTTGGTGCCTAATGCTAAACAGGGCTGTGGCAAAGAAAGGAGGGGGCCCAATGAAAAATTAGTGTGAAGAGCAGACAATCAGCCGGTCACTGTTCCCATTACCGCCTTGTTTGGATTCAAAACGGGCCATTTGGTTTCCAAGCAGGCTTCGCAAAATGAGAAAGTCAGCTGGGAAATGACATCTTAAGGGCACTGCATGAGAGCACTATCTGAGCCAAGCAACATCACTAACAAATGTGATTCGTTGATGCTTGAATGCGACTCAGGGGGTCCCTCAACGGTTTCCTGTATACCACTGGGGGTAGAAACTTGTGCAACAGAGAGAAAGGGGGGAAAAAAGAAAGAAGGATTTTTGTTTTGTTTTGGTTGGGGGGGGGTCCTGCCAGCTTAATTTGAATAGCAAATAGCACGAAAGATTAGCATTCCAATGGAGCTCTCCATACCAACGGACCCCTCCCACAGCACTAATCACAGAGAAAGACTGAGGAATGCTGAGAGCCTTGTCACATGCAGTGAGGCATTTTTTCAATGACAGTGCAAGATGGCGGTTAGAAAAGAAGAAAAAAAAAAACAAAACAAACATGAACAAAACAAACAAACACCCAAAACAAACCAGGCCATCAACAAGGTCTTCACCTCATTGAAAGACAAAGGAAAATCTGTGGCTCTAACATAGTAATTCCATCACCAAAGATGTAACTTGGAAGCTAGAACTAGCCTGCCAAAGGGTCCAGTTTGGCCTAGTGTTTCTGGTAGGCCCTACAATTTATGATTTTTATAAAATCTTGGTTATGGCTGAGGGGAAATTTTCAGAATGTGCCCATTTACTCTTTAAGAGAAAGATATTGAGTGGATGGTGTTCTATCATAGGGCTGTTTAACGATATATATTGGATGACTATATAAAAACGTCTATCGTTTCATTTTACGCTATCGTTTGTTTCGTGGTGTCGCAAAATAAACTGTTTACGGCAATATTTTTTCATCGTTTTGATGGTCACTGTGGTGGCTATATTAATTTCTTAAAGTTCTCTCTTTCTCTTATATTTAATATAACCACACTACGGACGGGCAAGTGCCTGTTTTTATGCGTTGTCGTTAGCAACAACCACGGTAAAACCATCGTAAAACCACCCGTTTGTTTATTTTTCCACATAAACCTTTCACAATAAAGCTCAAGATCCTGTTGAGACTTTTCAAAATAAACTGAATCACATGAAAGAGTATGCAGAGTATTTACGGATGAGAAGCAAAAAAAGAGCCGTCAGGTGCTAAAAAATAAACCTTAGACTCAAACGTTAGAACAGGCTTTTCCCCGCAGCACGCTGTGTAATAAATACTCAAAGAAAACGGCGGCCGTTACAACTTATGTCTAAAAATGTATAGTTTCATGCATCTGTTAAAACACTCGACTCCAGGTACAGGTCAGGTTACATTTGTGATTTATATCGTTATCGGGACAATAGACGTCTTATATCGGGATATGAGATTTTGGTCATGTCGCACAGCCCTATTCTATCATATATTATTTTACAATGGGTTTTATCACCTGGCGCAATAAAGCAAGTTAGACACTCCTGACTTGCACAGATATGGATATTTTTTCCACAACTAAAGCTCAGGAAGATGATCTCAACGCCTGCTCATGACCTTCCATCTCACACTGAGATGCCTTAACATTTTATCCCTGCCTGAGGTGCTAATTACCAAGCCCAGACTGCAGCTCCTCTCACTCTTCCCATCTCCCTATATTCTACTCAGCACATGAGCAGACATGTCTTTGTCTGTGTGCCACATCGCTGCCAATGACGCTATGTTGGGTGCATGATTTCTCTGTGGAATCACTTCTCACAGCGAGCAGAACGCAAATATACAAACTCTTTGGATCTCTGTGTCTGTACTGTGGGCCAAAGGTGGCAGTCTAAGCTTTTCTAAGGTCACATCGGGCAGGGGTAGGCAGCAGAGGTGGTCGATCAATAAATTTGTGCTTCAGGCCTCAGGGGAGCTTAGAAACCTTTAACCATTTATTGATTAATCTTGACAGGTTACCGAGGGGAGAAACATTTACTAAATTTAACCATTTAAACTGAATCCTGTAGTCAATACACATCCTTCCCTGGAAGTAAACAGTCTACAACCACAACAAAGGACATTTGTCTCAGGCTTTTTTGTTTTTTAACCATTTTAAAAATATCAGTGTATTTTGCTTTGGGACAGGTGAACGAATGAAGCTCAAATGTAGCCAGCTCACACCAACACCATTTGTCGGGGTATTTGGCATTATAACTTGCACTCATGTGATTAGGTATCAGAATAAAGAGCTGCCATAACCCCTTTGCTAAATGCAATCACTGCACCGAAATATGAACAGGTTGTGGTCGTACTGGGCAGCTGTTCAAGAGCGCAGACTACAAAGCAATTTCAGCATACCCAGGATATCTTTTTCTTATCTGGCTTCTGCATGAGCTTGTTAGGTCTGCAGCACAAGTTACCAATGGAAATGGTAACCTGCCCTGAAAATCCTAAGCACCACATCCTGCTCTGTAGTAAGAGCCACATGAGTATGAAATGCGTCTGATCACATAATGGCAACAAACAAACCATAGCGCGGAAATCCGTAAGTTTCAAATCTGAAAGCTGTTCTGGAAACTTACAGTTCATCTCTCTGACGTTGTGACAGCACCATCGTGACGGGGCAGTGTGGGCGGAGCCGGATTTTTTTTTTAATTTTTTTTTTAAAAAGAAAGAAAAAAAAGAAGAAGGTGATTCCTGTGCAGCCGCTGCGCTCTCCTCGGTCAGGAGATGAGCTGTGCTGATCCAAGCAACACAGATTAGGTCAGGTGGTGTACTCCAATGACAGGTTAGTTTTGCCCAGACTGAGACTCAGATTAAGAGAAGAGGGTCGCAGGAATCTGCCCCCTGAAAGCTGGCTGACTCCGGGGAGAAGAAATGGAGAGCCTGCAGACCAGTCACCAGCTGAGTGTATGCTGCATCTGCAGGGGAGAGAAAAAGAGAAAGTCAGCATTAGGTATGCATGACAGATAACATGTAGAGTGTGCTGCACCAGTTTAGCAAAGACACTGTCAGCGATGATGGAAAAAACTGAACAATAAAGCAAAAAATCCTTGTATAAACTGCTCATTCATTCGATTTTTTTATTTGTTTACTTTTAAATATTTTCATCCACTTCTGTTATCTCTCTGCACAATCTGTCATGACACAACTCTTGTCTGCTCTTGAAGCGAATGCCTCTCCGTTGACATACAAGAGCTGACCCACATTCTCCTCCCAGGTTGCCAACAGAAAAGAAAAACAGGACATGGCAGAGAGAGTATGAGTAACGGCTGTGCTCAAACTCTCCTGTCCCCATCATCTCGTTATGATATCACCTCAGGAGCTGACTTGGCTGATGGCATGCTTTAAAAAAAAAATCCATCAGTGGTAGTGGGAAAATAAATTTATTGTCAGGGTTAGAGTATTTATTTCAGGAATAATAAATGTCAATGAAATGTTAAGAATGTCACGATGAAGACTATTTCTATACTGCATCATTGTCTTGAAAAAGCACTTTAACAAACCAGGTACCCAACAGAGTAAGCCTCTTAATCTACTGGGACTAGCCTCAGTAAATCTCTGCCAGAGCACTAAACAAAAGGTACAAACTAAGCCAAATTACTTCAACACTTGCAAAAAGCTGACAAAATTACAGCAAGGCAGACTTCCAGACACAGGAAACAATGTAAAGTAGACATGAGATTTGCTGCTTGGGAAACAGGCAGTAAAAGAAACCGTTATTTGGCTACAGAAGTGATGAGGAATAGAAACACCCCAGGAAGCTACAATGAAGAAAAAAAAATAAAAAAATAAATCACATTGCTGATTTTAGATGCAGGAGCTGCATTCCCACAAGGAAAAGAGTCCTCCTATGCACTGTGTTTCTGTTTGCAGAAAAAAGGAGAAAAGCTAAATAATTCTGGTTGGTCAGATGAAGGACTGACCAACCTGTTAAAGTACTACTTTGTATTGCTTGCTTGTTCATTTATTCATATGTTGTAGAGAAACTGATTAACAGTACACAGCCTAACGTGACCAGCAGCTAACCTCTGGACCTTGATGTCACCACCTGACAGCAGTCCAAATGTCTACTTACCCCTGACTGTGTGTGCCTTACGGCGTGCTGGCTGCTGCCCAAAAACACTATCAGAGCGCAGCAAAAATATTCTAACGAGCAGGCACTGAAGCTAAAAATGTCTCCCTCACTACCTCCATATAAAAAAAAATAACTACCACACAAAAAAGGCACCAAATGCATCAACCTTCACAACTGCCATTGTGTGTGAAAATCAGGTCATCTGCCACATATTGATACGTCTCTCTGCATTGCTGGCAGGTCAAATCGCTGTGTGTATCCATTAACGTGTAGGACTCCCTTCTCTGAAAAACTCATTTGCGGCTTCAGCATCGAGCAAAAATGTTTGCACAATAGCACAATCAGGCTAATTGGCTCAGCACAAAATGTTGTGCCTCGATGAAAAGGGAGGGGTATGAGCCGCAGCCAGGGGTGCATCTATAAATCTGCTCAAAGGCAGTCAATAATGGTAATGCGTCTTCCTCCCAGTGATTGTCTTGTCTTTGTGCAGGACCAGGAACTGTACAACGACAGAGCCCTTTACATTAATGATGCTGACTGGGAGATGTGTTCAATTTGCTTACGAGTCCCAACTGATTATCTGATGTTAGGAGACCAATTCATACATACTAAATGAACACTGTGTACTGTACATACTCTGCATCTTTTGTGGTTAAGAATGCAACAACAGCAGTCAAATGAAATGAATTCTTCCCAATCAGGGTTTTTACTCATTAATAAAAATAAATAAATAAAATATTGGGGGCCCTCCAGTTATTCTAGCCAGCTACATTCATTAGCTCAGACACACAAATTGGTACTAAAATAATGGACTAAAACAAAATACTAAAATTCACTCACCATAAGTAAAATGCACTTCCAGAACAGTCTGCATCACACCTCAGACCATAAAATTACTCAGATAATCCATTAAAATGCTCCAAAAGTCTCCTAAATAACTACCTTGGTAGAGGAGTTACAGTAAAAATTACCCCACTCAGAGTTATCAAGGGTAAACTGTCAACAGAGGACAAACTCATTTTTGAACCAGGCTTCAAAAATGCTTTTTAAAGCTGTTAAGTTGGGTGTTTTAACATGCGTGTGCTTAACTCTCTTCTGGAGGCAGCTTCAAGTGGCCATTAGAAGCACTGCAGTTTATTGCACTTTTGCTTCTGCTTCATTTTTTAGCTCCAAAGTTTGCCTCTTGGCTGTTACCTCTGAGACCTCTCAGACTAGAGTTGGATGTCTAGAGACTTTTACGTGGTCTTGGTCTCGAAAGACTTTGGTCTTGGATCCCTCAGTCTTGTCTTGCTGTCTCGCTCTTGCTGTCTCAGATCGACATAGTGGTCGGGAGATTTGGAGTCAACAGTATCCATGATATACAACGTAATGTTCGATAATGTGTCATGCGCAAAAGCATCAGCTCTAAGAGCCGTGCTTAGAGAGTGATTTGTAGTGAATCAGAAGAGTCAACTCCCATTGAGCGAAAGCCGGCTCCTCACTTAATTTCCTTTCGCTGCTCAGCTCTCACACAGTGGCTCAGCTATGCTCCAATCCCTCCATATTGCGGCCAATCACATGCGAGGATATAGGATAATATCATTATGTGAAAAACAGAGAGGGTGAGAGACGTGATAGTCAAGTGGAGCGCGCGTCTGTCCTCTCAGTTATTGAGTGACAGTAGACAGCGGTGAGGAGGGCTGTGCGAGTGCATCGCAAAAACACATAAATATGCCTGACACCCGTAAACGAAGCAGCATCTGGCTACAGTTTAAAGACTTTTTTGTCTCGGTCTTGGTCTCGTCTCGATTTTGTCTTGACTCGGCCTGTCTTGGTCTCGATACCCTCTGGTCTTGGTATTGTCTTGGTCTTGGTTTAGGCGGTCTTGACTACAAATCTATCTCAGACAAACATTTGCGCACAAGCTGCATTTAAGCAGCTAACCCAAGGCTGGTCTCTACACACTTTAAAAAAAAAAAAGAAAAAAAAAGTGGGCCACCTGACTGATAATTTGAATCCAAACAATTAAAATGTGCAACAATTGTTTAAAAATACCTGAGGAAAAATGTCAACAAAAAAAAGAAAAGAAAAACACTCAAAGAAAACAACGTAGACGACGACAAATCCCCAAACTAATTAGATATCTAGTCCTGACACGTCACCATAACACTATGACTTAACCTTATGCCGCCAGCCAAATATTACAAGACGAGGTATGCACAAAAAATTTTGACTACCCATCCCATGGTGTCTGAACAAAGGAATAAGCTGCTATGGCATGCAGAGAAGAGAAACAAAAATACCACAGTCACATGTGAAATAGTGTTCTAGTAACTTGTCACAAAATATTGCAGCAATGCTGACAAAGCTGACGGTCGCGAACCCACTGCTACATTGGATTCACAGCTCTCTGGTTGTGACGTTATGTCGCCGTCATCATCCCCCCGCCCCCTTAAATGTGTTCTTTTAAAAAAAAAAAAAGAGAGAGAAACAAAAGAGGAGAAACAAAAATACCACAGCATTTTTTTTCTTCTTTTTTTTTAAAGGCAAACATCTCAAACAGCTGGAATGTGGAGCACCTTCATTTACTCTTAGACTCCACCTCACATGCCCTGGGAACAACATCACAGACTGCATTTTTTACATAACAACAAAAAGAACTATTATGAATCATGTGAAATAATGAAGTGTTAAAATACAGCAGAAACAGTCAAGTTTGGCTGGAGAAGGCTGGCAAAGCTTGATCATACAAGAGCACAGACCAAACATAAAAAAATCCAGGTCAACACCTCGGGGACAAAAGTCACTGAATTACAGAAGGGGAATGGCTACCAGGCTAAACTACTTTACTGAAGAGGAGGTACACCTATGCATAGGAGTCTTTTGAACAGGTCTGTGATTTTAGATCTCATAACCATGCAAAGAGAATCAAAAACGACGCTGTCATATGACCTGAACACTTACACGCTGACACATTTAGCTACTGAAGCAGATATAATATGATGTTTTCAAGACTTGGGTTTCAACAGAGCAATAAACATAATATATTTAACGGCTAATGTGCACATATTAGAGGCTTATCACACAGGCAGTAATTTAGATGTCGACACACTTTGGCTAATTTAACATACAAAGTGATAAAATTAGGAAATACGCTGTGGAGATGACTGCTTCCTGACAAGACTAAATAGAGGCTTTTCAAAATCAGATAACTAAAGAAATCTCAAGCTTGATGACACACAATGGAGATATCCTCTCCACTCTAATAACACTCAAATGCTAAGTTTCTGTGAATGGCTGTTCTTGATAAATCACTCAGGCAGAGACCATCTAAAGACCTTTACCACTAACTGATATTGCAACTGGGGGAACATCTGGCTCGGCTCCCAACATGCAGCCGCTACAACCCACGAGGTGCTTGTCTTAGTTAACTGGGTTGGTAGCAGTCACTTAAACCTATTAAATTACATGGGTAGTAAGATAGCAGAGTTCTCCTGAGATTAATAGAGGAGATTTCATTAGGAGAAGCATGATCTCTACAGATGGCTTCAAATGTGTGACTACAAAAATATTTAAGTAGTGCACAAGACAGAAAAAAACCTACTCCTTGCTCTCAAACAGCTGTTTTATCTTCTGGAAGAGCACACACACACCCCAGCATCCACACCCACAGAATGGGATAGACACTGAACAGAGAGGAAGCTGTAAAGGACAACAGATCAATGTTACGCCAATAAGACGCTTGACATGCAGGCGAGAGCAACACCATTGAGGCAGGTTAGCCTGCTACATTTATACAACAGCAAAGAGGTTTGTTATAAACCATGTATGAATCCCTCCAGGCAATTCACCTCACACCAACAAGCTACTGGCTGAAATTATTAAGACTATAAATATAGAGCAGAGGTTAATTTTGCAAGCAACTATGGTGGCTATCACACAAATGGTGGATTGCTATCAAAGCATCAGCCTCTACAACTTATTTACAGTCTCACTACAACATAAATACTTTCTGTAAAGTATAGCAGAATATCTGGCAACGTGTGAAAACAGTCATTTGTAGGATGACTGGCAGTTGTTGTTGGCAGATTGGTTAATAACCAGTCAGCTTAGCAGTGGGCAAGCTGTCTGGGAGGTGAACCTCTGTGCTACTGTAAGCCATCCACTATAGCAAAGGCAAACAGCCTCTCTCTCTGTCTCAATACTCTCTGCT
>NW_024582376.1:2551973-2620568 GCF_018398535.1 Haplochromis burtoni
GGGGGGGGGCACAATTTGCTCCTTTCTCACAACAATCTTCACATTTTCCACAACTATTAGATGACAACCCCATAACATCAGTGACTCTTTGCAGTTTTGCTGATGGACTAAAAGTAATTTCTAAAGCTTCCCATTGCAGTGAAACACAATTGGTGCTGCTGTGTTTCCAGTGCTGACAGTACTGAATGGGGCCTGGCTACAGAGATGTACTTATTCAAATCAACTGCTGATAAAAACTCAGCACAGACGAGAAAAGAAAAAAAAAAGCACTGTCAAGTAAAAATCAGCTCAGCACACAGTATATTTTATACAAATACAAAGCTGCTGTTCTTAAACTAAAAGTTGAACTTTGAACTATTTTGACATCATGGACAGTCTGTATAGCCACATTTTCTGACATTGAAAGAAAACTGCATAAATTATTACTAAACTTCGTGTGGACTGTGCAGATTTAGAAACGGATCACGCAAATAGCAGGCCAACTTTGACCCACAACAAGACCAAAGCAATTTGCAGCATTTGGCATCAGTGTTTAACATAAGTGTGTGCATATCATAATAGTATTACAAGTGACAGGTCCCAACAACCGCTACTGTCAAAAACTGCATTGCTCCTCAAAATGGCTGCAATTGAGAGTCCTCTTAAGTCTGTCACAACCTACAACACAATCGCAAACACCTGCATGGAGTGTAAGACGTGTTGAATTTTTCTAAAATAAATATCAACATCCCAAAGGATCAGGACAGGACACTTACCAGGCGTGGCTGATCCTAGCTCAAATTAATGGTTTATCCGATCTGAAAACAAGGTTCGCGCTAAGTAGCGACAACGTCCTCTCCCCCATGAGACTGCCAGAGCAAAGACTAGCATTCATCCCCGTTTTCACTAGACTCTGAATTCATACAACGAGACACAGAAAACAGCGAGGCACACATGCAAACACGTCGCCTCCTCCTGCGTGCTCCACCCTGATTTTCAAACACCGTGCCAACAACACACGGCGTGAAGCAGCCCACGAGTGTGACAGCAATGATGTGAGCTGCCTCAGCCGAGCATCCATCAAGCAGTGTGACAGCGACCAGAGAGGGGAGAAACGCACCCGGTGACAGGTCACGGGAGCAACTGGGCTGACTGATGTCGAAACACAATAATATCTGCACAATAAACCACACGACGCCTGAACGTCACTCACAACCGCTTCCAAATGCTAACGCCGGGGCTGCACCGCCGGTTAACGACAACAGAACCACACGGTGCGGGTGGTCAGGTGTTTAAACGAGACACAGGCCTAACATTTCCAAGGATGACCCTCTACTTGGAAATGCATTCAAGTATGCTGCAGAGGTTAAGAGACTAGGTTGACAGGCACAGTTACTGCACTTCTAACTACGCTAATTACTTATTACTAACTTAAGGTGGACTCCATAAGCAGCACAATTGGCACTGATATACCTTATCACTGAAACCTTCTCCAAACTTACTCTACTTCGGCTTACCTGACCACAACGCCAGTCGTTATCGTTATCTTATTCCAGGTTATCTTCAGCTAAAGTTAATGTTAGCCAAGTTAGCTCCAGAAAGTTAGCTCGCTCGTTTAACTTCAATCAAAACCGCACTTTGTATTCCAGCTCAAGTATCTACATTTAACCAAAACAGCAAATAATAACGGCTTAAATGACAGCCAGTGTTCAAGTGCTGTTTGTCGGCACACAAGGACAAACTCCCACTGACAGGGTACCTGCTGCTCCAGTTCAGAGCGGCCTATCCGCCATTTTGAGGCACAGAAAGGAGGTGCACGGACTGCAGCCACATCGTCATTTTCCCCACCTAACGACGGATTCCTTCGACCGTCGCCGGCTTCATAAATGAAAACTGCTCAGACTTACCCTATTGTTACTGGCCGTGAGTATCCTCAGACGTCTCCGACGGCAACACGACCCGACAGGGCGTGAAATTTCCGCTCCCAAAACCTGGTCTTATGATGTGGAGGTAAACTGTGGCCGTCTTGTCTCCTGTCGGCTCCGCTCGCTTGTTTTTTTTCGTACACTACCGCATTCGACTTCGGCCGGGTACGCGCTTGGAATTCGCGTTCACGCCATCACAGGAGCGCGCGCGCCCTTGGTCGTTATTTTATTTGCCTGTTAACTCTTAGATTGCGGCTTCTCATTAGTATGTTTTAAATAGAGGAAATTGTCCTAAATGTCATGAGTGATTTAGAGACTTAATAAACTCACAGAAGGGCACTTTTTTATTTAGTGATTTAATTATTTTTTGTACTTTACACGCCAATTCTAGGATATTTCTCAGGTAAATTCCTTTTTTATTACCCCCCCCCCATCTTAGTAAGCTTTATAAATAATCTTTTTACTTATAAAACTTGCTGAGTATGAAAATATGTTCCATGTTTAAAACCTTTGCTTTGACTGACAGCAGCTGCTGAAATTTGATTTTTTTTCTTTTTGGTGTTGTTACTAGTTCCTCTTTTGTACCAGCTGAGACACATGTCTGTCAGTTATTTACAAATAGACCGATACCGATCAAGAGCTGATACTGATGTTCCTCAGATACACAGTCAACAAAGGGTTTTCCCCCACAGGACCATACATGCAGTTCTGTCAAAGCTAAGTATTGAGTATTCCTTTCGTATGAACGGGAGTAAGTAGCCACTGCCAGATGCTGCTAATCAAATGCACTTGATTAACTGAGCATCTCTATAAAGGCATAAGTATTGGTAGTGTTTTAACACAATGCCAAAATCTTCTCAGTAGTGGAGGTCCCAGCAAACTCACTCCAAGGTTAGACCTTAGAGCCTTCAAAGAAAAATCAAGAACCCAAGAGCTACAGCTCAGACTCTATGGGCCTCAATTCTACAGTTCGCAAGTTAAATGTGAAAGTTAATGCAGTTCGTGCATAATTAAGAAACGACTGAACAAGTGTGTGTTGTGCTGCCAGAAGAAAGAGACTTCTTTCTAAAAAAGAAGATGGCAACATGCCTTAGTTTTGCAAAGCTGCATCTGAACACCCACAAGACTTTGGGAACGTCCTTTGGACAGACAAGACAAGCACAACTTAGCACAAACATCTCATATGAGTTCAACAAGCATACCGGTGGTGGTTTGAAGACTTGGGCTTTTTTCAGAGCTACAGGACCTGGGCACTTTGCAGTCACTGAATTGGCCGTGAAGTTCTCTGAATACCTAAGTAGTCTGTAGAGTCAAATGCGAGGCCATCTGTATGACAGCTGAAGCGTCACTTGGTGTCATGCAACAGGAGAAAAGAATCAAGGTGTTGCAATGATCTAGTCAAAGTCCAGACCTCAACCTAATTGAAATACTGGGGTGAGCCCACTAAAGAGCTATGTATACATTAGGTGTACTTAGTGTTTCCATGGGACTGCGTTGAGTCCTTGAAAACTTTTTCACATCTGCACTGCCTACTTGTTATAAAACAAATTAAAAACATATAAAAAACTTGATAAAAACTCCGAACAGATCTTTCACTAGTTTTATTTTAATCCATTTTTAATATAAAAGCATACTCAGACCAAAAAATAATTAGATTTTGTAAAGAGCAACACACACAAATACCACACACCATCAGGGGAAGCAGACTCAAACACTAGGCTTAAGAAGTCTTTGTGGAGAAGAGATTTCATCAGCGAGAGAACACAAAACCCTCAAACAGCCACACAAAGACAGTATTGCAGTATGACCAGGAGCAGTGAAATGCATATTTTAGGATAGATATTTGCCTTTTTCTTCTTTTCACAGCACTCTTATTTTTTTTTTTTTATAAGATAGTATGAGCTCTTTTTAACTTTAAAAAGCTACTTTGCACAGAGCCCATATGAGCAAGTTCAGTGTTTAATCTTTGAGTATTTGTCCTTTAAGTAAACATTCATTCTTCATGACCTGCTTTGCAATTTGAATGTAAAACAAAAAATGCAAAGTTCTGCAAAATATGTGTGAATGAATACACTTCATAGTTTTATATTATTACATTTTGCCCCCCCTCTTCTGGAGATAACCTCAAATAAACATCTACAGCATTCAGGAAAGAACCTACAGCAGAGTCAGACTGATGTCTCCAACTAAAGCGAAAAGCTCAGTGTTGAAAGGGCAGCAGAGCATCTCTGTAGACAGTTTCCTGTCTCTCAGGGAGTTTCATAAACTATCGTAGCGTCAGATCATTAAATGTTCTGCTGCAAACATTTTAGAACACGTTTAACAGCAGGTAGAACTACAAATGTGCTGAAAATTAAAGTTGTCACATCCTTGCTAAATGTAAAAACTTATTGGTATTTTAAAATTAATCAGAATCTCATGTAATGTTTACAGTAATGCAGTTTAATGCATTTCCAGTACATCTGGCTATGCTAGAAGAGATGTACGTTTCTAAAGTCCATGAGCATACTTTTCTAAATCAAATACAGCATGTGTATATCTGAACTTGCACCGTGACATTTCCTGTCATGTAGGTCAAACGTTTGTCCTTCACATACAGAAGAATGTTAGAGTGCCACCTTATGGACACTGTCTGTATTACTGCTGAATGCCACTTGGAGAGTAGGTGGGGAAGAAAATAATAATACAAGAAAACCAGAAGACATAATCACAAGGCTTATGTCAGCTTTTTGTTGTTTTGTTTTTTTAAAGCCATCATCCTGCTGGTTTCCATTCAGGATAGAGAACAGGCACATGCTCAGCTATTGTTGGTTCAGGAGCAATCTGGAAATCACTGTAGTGACCTCATCTCCTGGTGTGAAGAACTCATCTTTCATCGTTTTGTATACATCATTCTTCCAGTACAGTAAGAAGGCAGACTTCCAACAAGTAAAAATGTTTTTAAAAAAAAAAAAAAATGCATCATCGCTCTATTGCTTTAATCACTCACATCTTTCCATGAGAGGGAAAACATTAAGTTTACAGCAAAAACAAGCCTTTATCAGTCTTTTTTGGTACATCACTGAGGCAGCCCTTCCTTTCCCCCCCCACGCCCCCCTCTCCTAATTTTGGTGACGCCGTGTACCTGTCGACACACAGCACAAGAAAGTTAACTAAAACTGCTTACTGCTCGCTCCTGTCTGGGGTTCGGCTCCGTTACACATGAAGAAAATAACAAATCACATAACGAGAAGAAAAATAAAAATAAACAACCAGCAACGATAAGTCTGTCATCACTGCCGATGTCGAGAAGCGATGCGGTTAATTTCAGTACCAATTTCAGTATATCAGCGGATTTTTGGGGCCCAGAAAAGAACCCAGTTTACCGTGTGCAGAATTATTAAAGATTTGGAAAGCCAATGTTTTCTCAGCCTCTATTCAAACTATGCGAGGAAAGCCCCGGCCAACAGATTTGATGTCAGACTACACAAAGACGCACACTGTCAAACACACAAACACACATGCACATATTCTTTCACTGTGCAAAAATAGATATTTGAACACAGCTAACTATATATATATATATATATATATAGATAGATAAATCTACTGCTTAAGGTGGACGTTTTCTTTTTGTTCAAATCTGTGTTTCCCATACACATCAATCAAGTACTTGTCTAATAGAGATTTATACATCGTTTTTCCATTTCTATACATTTTCTATAAAACAGACATGGCTTTAAATTAACTGATGATGAACAGGCAATAAAATTCCTTCTTACCCCCCCCCCTGTGCACTTTTACAAAAAGAATCCATAAAAAGAAATTAAAAAAATAAAAATAAAATCAACCTAAATGATTAGTTGTGAGCTCGCTAATTTGTGACTGCGCTGGAGAAACGGGAACCAGAGGATACAGCATGCACCCTCCCAGGATGTCTCAAGTACAAATGACAGATCAAATTAGTTCATTATTGAGGACACGTGTGAATGATGGGTGCTCGCTGCAAGGCGGCTCAATGAGCCACTAACAAGGGAAGTTTACATTCAGAAGCCCCACTTGAAAAATGGCAAATTTAGTAACTGGTCTTTTCTGGTCTTAGTGCACAATAGAAAGTACCCCTGAGTTCAAGGACAGGGTAGGATCCACCACGAGTGGGTGGCTACTTGCCCGAGGATCTTCGAGGCTCTTTAGGCAATGACGGGGGCAGAATATGGTCCTGGGCCAACAGTGCTGTGGAAAGTTTGAGCTGAGAAGAAGAATGGCTTGTGTGTGGGGGGGATTATGGTAGAGTGGATAAGGCTCTGGTATAAAATGTCATGGTCATTCTTGGTCTCCCGCCCCCGGCTGAAACCCTCGTTTCATATTCATCGTAATTCTAACACAGCTAACACGCTCTAGGGCTTCATCACCAGGTTCTCGGGATTTTCAGATTGCACGGTACTGTGGTTTTACATTGTTTGTACTTTCTCCTCCCCTCTATCCCTACTTTGTAGGAAATTCCTGCTCAGTATTCCTTTCTCCTACAGTTCATCAGTCTGTGTCTGGACTACCCTGACCCCTCCCCTCCCTCTTTTTTATTTATTTATATTTTTCTCATTTATTCATGTTGATTTAGACTGCTCGGCTTTCGGGTCCACAGGCTTTGTGACTCATCCATCACAGCCCGTCTTTCTCTCCCATAGCAGAAAATAGCTGTGTTGGCCACTACTCAATATTAATCGATGGGAATTTTGTCTTCCAATTCCAGTGAGCGGTCCTCAGCAGGCTCCTCGCTCTTTCCCAGCTCCTGCAGCTGCTGCCGCCTCTGCACCTCTGCCTTCAGGTTCTCCAGATCCTTTGGGCTGAAAAAAAGAGAAGAAAAATCAACACACAACTCCCTAAGATAGAAGAAATCCTGAGCCTATAATTATCCCCATTCATGTCACAGACATGCTCCCAGAGCTACACACTAACCACACCTTCATCTCAAGGATTCAAGGAGCTTTATTGTCATTTGCATCACATGTTTACATGAGGTGGAACGAAATTAAATTATAAGTCATTATTTACTAGAAAGGATGTGGTCCAATATCAGAACAGGCACACAGATTTCTGTCTGCAGGATTTATGGTTGTATAGGCACACATACATCCACACAGCCTGTGTAGTTTAACACTTTATTATCCTAAGTCAAAGCATTTGTGGAAAAATTGGAGAACTATGGCTCAAGACTACTTTAAAAATAATACTAGAAAGTGTGACACCCTGGAAGCAAAATACAAAGCAATCAGGGGTAGCTCAAGACTTTTGCACAGTACTCTAATGGCCATTTTCTGGGAAGGATTAATTCAAATATAGGAAGTGAGTATAGTGACCCAAAAGAGTGAAATTTCTATAAAATCCTAACTAAAGCAAAGATTGGAAATGCAATCTTAACACTCTCGGAGAACCAGGGTTACGCTAATAACCAAATAATTTCCCCATTTATTCAGTTCCACAGTTTAATGTCTGAGGAAGCCACTGACTTCCTGCATGTTGTGAGATTACCAACCCATATACAAGCAACAAAGAGCAGTAATGCTCCTTTATGTGTCTACCTGAGAGGTATAAAGATGATGCCATTGATGATGTTGAGCTGGTCCAGGATGGTGGCCATGCTGGGTGCAGTGAACTAGAAAATCAGAGGGGGGGGGGAAAGGGGGGAACGAAAAAAAGCCATCAGCACTGAACATTTGGACATAATCAGCTGGAAGCACAAAAAAACAAAATGACTTGGAACATTTACCTTAAGAGGCATAATGCTGGCGTTAGAGCCATTTTTGTAGATCTCATTCATGGTTCTCTGCAGAGCTACAGCCTGCTGCGTGAGATACTTCAGATACTCAGAACTCTCCTTGGTCTTTTCATGGGCCTCGCCCATCTGACAGGAGGAAAAAAAACATTAGAAAAAAACTGCTTCATCACAACTGGTAAAGTTAAAGCGAATGAACTGCTGTGGAGCATACCTGGTTCTTATAAATGGTGTAACCCTCCTTCTCGTGCTGTAGTGCAGAGCGGAACTCAGCCTTGCTCTCATAAACTCTTGCAACCAAATGATGACTGGAAAAACAATAAGGCAGTTATCATACAAACCATCATGCCATTACTACTTTTATTCTAATGCATATGAATGAATAAATCAATCTACCCACCTGAGGGCTACTTTGAGGGACCGAGGTCCATGGTACTTTGTGTTGATGGTCAAAGCGTTCTCCAGGAATCTCAGAGATAAATCATACTCCATGACTCCATGCAGCACCAGCCCGATGTTACTCTGAGGAAGTCAGGAACAAAGTTCAATAATTTTGCTTTTTCCCCACCTTATGAGAAATAACATTAAAGCCAGCAGGCGAAGTCTGCACTCACGTCCAGCAGAGCCATCTCAGGGTGGTCCTCCCCACAAATCAACAACATGAGGTAACGAGCGCGGTACAGAAGCTTCAGAGCAGTCGAAAGCTGGTTGTTGGCAAAGCAATACAGGGCCAAGTGCATCTGACAAATGAAAGGAACAAACAAGTTTAGAAGGATATTAAACATGGTCAACATGACAAACATGAGTTCCTCCTCCATCTGGTAGCTTACATATTCTTGAATTGTGTTGGGATGCTCGATGCCAAGGACTCTTTCACTCATCAGAACAGCCTTTTGCTGATTGCTGAGAGCCTGCAGGTAAATAAATATTAAAAAAAACAAAAAGAGCCATTCAGCACCACAAAAAAAATCAGCATGAGCTTATATATATATATATATATATAAAAAAAAGGAAGCATTGCACATCTGTGCCTACCTCAGGGTGATCTCCCAGGATGTAATTAAGGCGCGCCAGCAGGCGCAGGCAGGAGCAGATCTCTACGTGCATGGCTCCGTACACGTTGTTGAAGAGATTAAGAGCCTCGTTGATCAGCTCACATCCTTCCTTCAAGAAACCTGAGGGCAGTATAATGATTAATTTAGATATATTAGTACAAAAGGAAGAAGGGTTAATGCTCTGAAAAAACGTTTCTTTTTTTTTTTTTTACAGCATGCAAACGCCACCTTGCTGCACTTTGGCCTGCCCACTCTGGAAGAAGTGGAAGGCATCTGTGGCTTTGGGGTTTACATGTTTCACCACAGGGAAAATGTTCAGGATGTCCTCTTCTGTGAAGGCAGGCTTATGGCGGCTGTCGAAGTTATACTCCTTTATCAGGATCTAAAAGTCAAACAAAACACAAGTCTAAGAAAGGATGTGATGACCATTCGGTAAAGTGAGGGTGCAGTCACTACATAGTAAATGAGTTACCTGTATGCCAGTTTTGACTGAAATTTCTCTGAGCAGAGTGGTTTTCTGGAGGCCGAATTTCTCCACAACTTGGTCGACACTTTCACTGTGCAATGAGTAAATAGGTTTTATTTAGAAATACATACAAAGTCTCTACATTTGTTTGAGTTTAACAGGTGGGGTCCTTACCACTGTAGGGTAAAGTGATAATAGCTCTGGGCCTCAGAGGCAATGTTCTTCCACAGTTCACTCGGTGTCAGGCTGGCCCACGCCGTGTTGTCGCCACCGCCGGGGACCCTGTTGCGACGTTTGCGGTTTTTGCGGCGTGACACCAGTTCATCGGGAGGCAGGTGGGCAACGGCGTCTGGGAAGGAGCTCAGGAAGCAGTTTAGGAAATGGCTCACAGCAGCAGAGAGTGCAGACAGCTCTACACCCTGCAGGAAAAAAAGCACAGATGAAAATAAACAACAGTTCGTTGATGTCTTTAAAAGAGAGCAGAAAATGTTGCACCATTAAATTTAACTAACCTGGAGGTACGTCTTGAATATATGTTTTGCACATCTGGTGATCAGCTCAGTTATTCCTATTCTCTAAAAAAAACAAGAAGAATTTTATTTTATTTTTTAAAATTTAAACTGTGTGCTGATTCTATTGGTCAGATTTGAGGAATCAGACTCACATAGATGTGCTCCAGCTGGGCTTTGGCAGGAGTCTTCTCCATAAACTCCAGGACTGTGCCCAAATAGCGAACATTGATGCCTCTCTGGTGCAAAGCCTCCGTTAGTGAGGCTCCATCCATGGGCAGAGCGCTGTGGTCCAAACAGTCCTTCACCTGGTTATGAAAACACACAAACATGGCTTTAAACTCAGACACAGACAACCCTACGTGATAATTTGATGTGCAAGCATTTACCGAACAGACTTATCATTGTAACAATGAAATTAGGCGCACAAGTCCAATATAAAAACAGTTAAGTGCAGAAAACTACTAATAAAATACCATAAATATGCTTTAAATTTCCACAAAAACAGAAGTAGCATATCTGAACACATGCTCTGAATTATCATCATCAGACAAAGGGTAACAGTTCATACAATGACCAGGACTGAGAGCAGTCCTGATGATGTTTTGCAGTCTTTTGGGGTAGTGCGAGGTGGTGACATCTTCTATGGCAGCTAAATATAGGAGGTCCTACTAATCTGATCCCTGCAGTCGTGAAATTTAATTTCCCCCCCCCCAAGTAGTTTACAATTAAAACTTAATTTGACTCTCTCTATAAGAGTCTCCCAGCTGCAAAGGTTTTATACACCGGAAAAGCAAAAACAGAGTTGGTGAATAGTTTAAGCAGAACACATTATGCTTTAATCATTTCATGTTAGACACTACCTGGGCCTTCATTTCCTTAGCCACACACAAGCCTTCATCGGGGAGTTTAACATGATCATGATGTCCTTATAATAAAAGGCAAAAACTATTTGAATCCACACTCTTCACACACCAAGACAACTCAGCTGGATGTTTGGGAGCAGAAGCGTCACTGACCAGTGTTGGGACCTGACAGGAAACCAGGAAGGCAGCTGCGTCTTTGAGTAGCTGCTTCTGCTTCTGGATGTCGTCTGCACTCTCTTCAGGGAACCGTACTCCTGGTTCAACACCACAAACACAATCATTGCTTTTTGTTGTATTCACTTTTGAAGTAATCGGGAATCAAATGTGGTAGTGTCTCCACAACTCTAGTTTTCCACTTCCAAAACTTAAAAGCTTCACACAATGTTCATGGAAAAGATCATTTCTGACTTCCCAGCTATTTGTTTCTAATAACCCAAATAATAGGAATCATCATGTTACCTGGGGAGAAGATATCAGGGTTGAAGCGGATATCGAAAGCTGTGTCGCTGATGGAGCCCACTGCCTTACAGGCATTCAGGACCACTTCACGGCTTTTGGGGTCTGTTTGTGTTTGGGACCAAAGACAAAATAAAAAAAATAAAAAAATACAGAAATGTTAAAGGTGATTACGTCAGACAGGTCATGTCAAAATGTGTAAAGATCAGTTCTGATCTGAACTGTTCTTTCACCTCAAACTATCTGTTCACACATCAATACACAACAGCAGTCCAGTTTATTTCACCCTGGTCTCAGCAGAGCACCCACCACCATTCGATCAGGACCACAAACCCTCGCTCTATGATTGGCTCACACAGATTACACAAATCACCCACCACAAGGTTATTTCTGCATTTCAAAACACCTTTGGATTAATCAACACAGCACCCGATTATGGAGTTATTGGGTCAAATCCTGCTGCAAAGGGATCACAGGCTGGGAATGGGTTGTTTTGAGGGGGGGCACTATTCCCTGCTGCAGGCTGAGGACTGAACGGGGACAGCTACTCAGGTGGAAAGAAAACACTATGATCCAGTAATTTTAGAGTTCTATTGATCCATTTCTTTTTTCTATGCCGTTATCCACCAGAGTAGCTCTCTCTGTATTGTCCTGGCCCCAATTTTTGGGGGGGTGGGCACGGCGGTGTTTCTAAACGTACCAATACTAGATCCATCTTCGGCAACTAAGGTCTCCGCTAGCTCTTTGGCCTGAGCTAATCCTGGAATACTTTCCTCAAGCTCCTTACCCTCCAATGGGCCCTTGCATTCCCCGTTCTGGGTGGCTGTGGGGTCTACAGGCCCGTTTGTTGTGGGCTTCGAGGAGTTCTCTTCGCTGTCAGTTCCTGTTTGTGAGGCAGCAGTGGAAGCATTGTCTGTCTGGCTAGTGCTATCTGTGGAGATGTCTGTTGCTTTAGAGGAATCTGTGGCATTGGTCTGTGCTGTGTCTGTCTGGGTCGTGTCGGCTTTGCTCTCTGCGAGTGTTTCGGAGGTTTCTGTGATGGCGGGTGTGTCAGTCTTGATAGAGTCCCTGTTGGCTTTATGCTGCATCAGCTGTAACGCTGCCATCTTCATGAACAGGAGATATCTGAAGAGGAAGACAAGAAAAAGTAGCAAAGTCACTTCTATATAATCAGCACAGGTTTCTAGAAAACAGCTCATTATTGCTGCACAACAACAACAACACAAACCTGTGCTCAACAAAGGCTTCGATGAGCTCTTGGCGTAGACAGGCCAGGCGATGGCGGTGCTGGCGGGGGAAGCCTAGACGCTGGCACTCTGGAGACAGCTCCACTCCATCCACAGGCAGGAAGTTGAGGTCAGGGGGGAAGGTGCGAAGAAGGTCGAGAATATAGTGTCTGCCGTCATTCCCGATGATGCCTTTGCATTCGACAGAGGAGCACAGCTCCACCGTGTCATTCTTCTCATTCAGCACGCTGTGCCGCTGGATCTAAAATTTAACGTACAAAACATACACAGTATCTGTATGTAGACACGAGTCAGCTTTATTATTGTCACACAGTCACGCTTCTTACCTTTAGTGGCCTACTGGTCTTTTCCAGCAGTTCCAGGTATTTGCCGTGAGACACAACAGTCTTCCCAAAGTCAATGGAGCCGTAGATGACGCTCTGCTCCTGCTCACGCTCCAGGATACCTGGGATGATGGACTGGGCGGTGACACGGTAGCCTCTGTAGTCCACCACTACAGTTCCCAGAGTGTAAAGACCTTCCACATCCACCCCGCTGTAAGCTCGTACTCCGTTCAAGTCATTGGTGGGTGCAGCGTGGGCGGCCGCATCGCCCCCCAGCTCACGATAGTGGTCCCGCACATCGAAGCCCAGACTGAAAAAGATGTTGTTCCAGATGAACATCTGCATCCGAGTTTCTTCACCAGGGTTGATGGCCATTACGTTGCCATCAATTACAGCCATGGCACCTCGAGTGGCAGCTGCTGCAAAGTCACTGTGGACCTGCAGAAAGTAAAAGGTTTCACATTAAATTAGCATCAGCATAAGCAACAAGGTGGCTAATTAAAGAGCTGCAGAAAGTAAGACTTTAAACCTTGAATATAGCCCTCTCCCTTAGCAGCCGCTCAGGCAGGTTCTTCCGGGGCAGCTCTCTGGTAGTCTGCAGCTCTTCGTTCCAATCTCTGGTCTAGATGCACAACAAGAAAATTAATATTGGAAAAAACTTGAAATCATTCCTCTTGATGATCTGCTGCTGGATTCAGCGCCTTGACCTGTCCAGGGATGTGCTCCTCATAACCCAGGCGGGAGGTGTATGCGTCCTCAGCTCGAACACAGTCCATTGCATGGTCTACTTGCGGAGCAGTCCAGCTGTATACTTGGAAAGGCGTGGCTATCCTCTCAAACGGGTGTCTCTGGACTCTGCAGCAGTAAAAGAGAAACCATAATTTCCATGGTTCATAATTTAGCTGCAAATATCATTTTTCGCTTGCTGTGAGAGGGTCCTAAAACTAATAACTGATGAAAATCACAGTCTTGATATACAACTTTTATTTGCAAAGACTCATTTGTTATAAGATATTCAACTGCTGTCCCCGAATGTGAAAGAACAAAAGTGCAAAGTAAGTAGAGGTCAAAAAAATGACTTTTGTTCCTTTGGAGGGGACAAAAAAAGAAAAGAAAAAAAGAAAACAGCTCACAATCAGCATCAAGGCAAGTGAGAACAACAAATTACCGTAACTGTCGGGCTATAAGCCGCTACTTTTGCACAAGCTTTGAACCCTGCGGCTTTTAGTCAGGTGCGGCTTTTCTATGGATTGTCCATGATTTTTGTCATATCGTAAGACGATTTGTTTTGTTTGTTCCGCTGTTGTACGGCACTACGTTGCCTGGCGGAAGCGTATGTGATCAGACACATAGTATCGGGGTTCAAGAGTGGTATGTTGGTCACATGTCCGTCCGCCAGGCAACGTAGTGCCGTACAATGTTATGCCCAACTCCACCGGTGGAATCTGACAGCGTGGAAAAGTGTGAAAACATGGTGTGCTGTAGGTTATTGTTATGTACTACATTTGTTACTCATTTATGAAGCACAGTACATGTTTTGTACTTGTAATTACCGCTACTTGTACATATACCTAAAAAGTTATGCAAATATGTACCCATAACTTGTTTTTCAAAATATTAATAAAAGGGGTGTGTCTCCAAACAGCCGTCTCTTTCCTGACAATTCGCTTTGTGCATATTCTCTTACATATGATAAGTCACCATTGAAACACCTGCGGCTTTTAGTCAGGTGTGGCTAATGTATGTAGAAAACAGGATTTTTCCCCTGATCTTAGCTTGTGCGGCTAATATCCGGGTGCGCTTTGTAGTCCGGAAAATACGGTAAGTAAAAGAATGAAATGTTTTCACCTTTTCTTTTGCAGGGCGGTGAAGTTCTTCTTGAAGGCAGGGCTGATCTGGCTCAGCAGCTCAACTAGAGAGTGGCTCAAGAAGCTGGGATTAGCTGGTTTGGGGTTGAAGGTGTAGGTAGTAGACCTGAAAAGCACACAAGCACATTGTCATCATGATTCACACTAATATAGCTGACTGAGGAGTTCATGATCTGCAGCCTGCTAAATGGAGAAAAAGCATCTATATAAAAATACGAAAAAGAAACAACAAACTTGCTGTTAAATATCCCCGCCACACTACAAAGCACTAATACATGAAAGCAAGCTTATGACTGAGCAAACAGCTGGAAGGGGAAAAAAAAGAAAACATAAAAAAAATAATAATAATAATAATCTTCATCCTAACAATGCAACATGTTTCCTAGCTGTCCACCTAAACAAACTGCATCAACATTTCCTGTTCTATTTTAAGGAAAAACACTACAGGAGAAAATGTGCCAACTATAATGAGCTGACTCACAGCATCGCTTCTTACATCACCTAATTGCAGACTAACTGCTGCCAAATGTCTTCACCTAATGGCATCTTGAATTATGAATACACGCTGCAGAAACGGTGCTGCCAAATGCTTAAACTGCACTTTAACGGCAGAGAGTCAGCTGCAGTAAGAACACAGAGCTTGTAAGGAGACACCAGGCCCAAACATCAACTGACTGGTTGAGGTAGAAGCCGCGTGTTGAGGCAGTGACGCTGACATGGCGCTCCTCCACAGTCACAATGTACAGGTACATGAGGTCGCCGTGCATCTTCCTGTTTCCAGGTGGAGGGTTCCACCCGCTCATGGTCAAGACCTTCAGGCACTGCATGGGCTGTGGAGCACGTAAAATAAGAAGATGAATCTCAAGTTTAAAAGCCGAACTTACTTCCCCCGTTTAAGTCCCTAAATGCCTTCCTCACCTTCCAGTCCTTATTCTGTGGCTGGAGGGGCACAAGGGGGCGCTCTTTACTGCCGGGCAGGATGTGCTCTGGAGGGGTGCAGTCTATCTGCTCCATCTCGCTGCCCTTTTTCTTCCGCTTTCCAGTTTCTATAAGCAAAGGAAGAAGCAAGAAAGGAAAATTGGTGGATTTCCATCGATTAAAACAGCATGCATGCACACACACAGGACTAATGTGAACACATAAACCTTATTCAGTCACTCTTAAAACCATCTGTTGATCGCTTAACACAAGGGTGTAAAACATAAGGCTCGGGGGTTCAGAATCGGCTCGGCAAAGACTCAATCCCAATGGACGGCTACGGGAACTTTTTCTGTCACGCTGACAGGTTTCTTTCATTTACTGCAGCAGCATTTCTTCATTATGCAGAAAACCCTAACCTTTTCCTCACATTAAGATATCTTTGAGATTAAATGTGTAGTCAAACTTCTTTAGACTGAGAGAAAGGGAACTTTCACTCATCCAACCCACTTAAGATCAAGTTTGACATGTCTGAACAAACACATTGACTGAGAAGGGAGTCTTAGATTTTCTGCTTTTCATTTCTAAGCTGCATGCTGTTCGATTACTGCAAAGGCTGCAGCAGTGCATGGTGCAAATTCCAGAGCTGGGAAACATTTTACTCCCGTCTTAAAAATCCCCTGAAACAATTTAATCCTCAGCTCTTACGTATGAATAATATACAAGCAGTTTAAAAGGCGATTTCACTGAGAAGCAGGGGGGAAACCTCCTAATGCCAACAACAGTCATTCATTTATCTCCCGACTGCAAAGTAGGTTTTAAAATCCATCACTGAGAGAAGAAAACCGCGTGTCTGTCTCTCAGTGCAAATACTTCGCAAGAGAGTGTCTCTTTCATTAAGGCTCCCAGAAAAATAAACCCAACTTGTCTGAATGACAGAAAACCAGCAAGGTGATAGGATTGAAAAGAGTTTTAGGTCATATTCATGGTAAACGTGTTTGCCTTGTGTGATTTTAACCCGTGCACCAACTTGCTGGTCTGCCCTCAACTTCATTTTGTCTCCATATTTTATTCCCCTGCTCTTGTTCCATCTCAGAAACGGGCATTTCAGCTCGCGTGCTCTTTGTTACGCTCACACGCTTCAAAACAGTGTAATACAAGGTTTATCAATAATTTAACAGAGTTTGTCTCAAATGTGCTGAAAGTCCAACTAAACTACACAAGGTCCGGCTCTGTAAGCAGGAATCACAGTCTTTAAAGAAACTGTTGATCCTTAGTGTCATACCTCCAAGATCTCCATCAGTGAAGATGCTCAGGAAAGAGAGAGAGTTGCAGTCTACTCCGTTGTAAGCGTCAGAAGGGTCCAGACTCTTCAGCAGGTCTCTGATGTGACGCACATGGATTCGAGCTTCACGCACCGTGTAGGGCTCTGAGGGAAACAAAACAAACAGCGTGGTTTAAAACCCAACTAAGCAACATGTATACTGAACTATTATGAGTGCTAGACGCTACTCAAAATTTTGCATTACTCACAACTTTTTGGTTTTTAAGCAACAAATCAATTTATCCCCCAAATTAAGTGGTTAACACAAGAGCATTTTCGCTCATATCAGCACAAGTGTCTTTTCCAATAACTTAAGGAATACCAGCCCAAAACACACCCCACAGAAGAATTTCACTTGTGTCTGCAAAGATCACACAAGTAGCCTCCTGCCAGCCAGTTCTGTACATTATCATCAAGTCGACTATTTTTGCACTGCTTCAGCATAGGTAACAGACACACTCTGAAACATATTCCTCAGATACAGCGTCACTGACGGGGAATACTTCAGTTTGGCTTTTGAGGCTGAGTTTAAACACTAATAGGAGCATATTCATCTCTACTTTTGTTAACTGCAAAACTCAAACATTGGCCTGAGCGTCACTCTGGGTCATTTAACGCTAGCTTTATGTTAACGTCTTGTATTTAGCCGGACCCCTGACAAGTGTGACAATATGTATGTATGGATGGATATGATGATTAGAATTGAATGCGATTTCCGATTTTAGAAACACCTTTTCCATTACATAAGTGGAACCCTTAGCAGACCCACGTGTATAATGCCGCAACATGACAACCAACAGATTTGTATATAAAACGGTTTATCAGGATCAGGCTGCACCTGCCAATACTGTCTGAGTTCCACCTGGTTCTCCTGCAGGTTTCTTCCTGTTAGTTTTTCCTTTCCACCGTCACCAAAGTGCTTGGTCATCATGATTCTCTCTTAAACAGATAGCCATGAATGTAGTGCCCTTCTAAGTAAATGGAGAACAGCTCTCAGGAAGTCCGTCCAAACTTTGCACGACAAGACCTGGTGCTTCAGAATCTTACCTTCCACCACTTTGAGCACCGATCCCTCCTGCAGACCCTCGATAGACTTGAGCTCGGCAAAGTTGTCCAGCACATTTCCATCCAGCTGCAGAGAGAAGCAGGTGCGGTGGCAGGTGTCCTCACGGTCCATCAAAACCTGGTGGATTTCCTGCACCATTTCCTGGGGGGAGACCTGATGTTGGGGAAGAAATTAAAGAAATGAAGTGACACAGAAATGAGGAGGAGCAGCAACATTTAGTTCACGTTACAAACTACATCATCACAGACATGACTTGAAAGTCCTGCAGTTTTCTTAAAGAACTGCAGCTTATCCTCACCTGCAGGTCAAATGGCTCTGTCCCCGGAGCCTGGATCTTTACAGTGAAGCCTGTGTCCTGGATCACTATCACTTCCTGTTCGTTAGACTCCTCCCCTCCGTCTGCCTCGCCATTCCCATCCTGCTTTGAGTCCGTCTCCTCCGTATGCTCATGAGCCCTGTCACCATTTACCATGGCTGTGTCTGCACTGTGCCCTTTAATGAAAAAAAGTGCATAGATCAAGCTTTATGTTAAGTCACAAGACATATCTACTAATAAAATATTCAACTACTTAAGGCTTTATTTAAAATAACACAACCAACTCCCTTTGTCAGAAACGACAATTTATTAACTTGTTGTTCTCCTCTCACCCTCAACCTGCATCTGCCCCTCCCTGAGGCTGATTCTGCTGGAGGTTTCTTCCTGTTCAAATGGAGTTTTTCTTTCCCACTGTCACCAAGTGCTTGCTCACAGGGCTTTGCCTGATTGTTGGTGTTGTGTCTGCATTATGCCCCTTAAAATATAAATGTCCTCAAAGCAACTGCTGTTGTTATAGAAAGAAAAAATTGAATTGAACTCAATTGTTAGTTGGATAAACCATTTACAAAAAAAAGAACAAAAAAAAAAAGTTGATCATCGCTTTCTGAATTTTCCACTTTAATACAAGTGTGATCTTAATTAGAAAATATTGTAAAATAAATGTTGTAACCCAAAAAGTGACATTTGGCGAACTGGTGACAAAATGCAGCCGTAAGCACACTGAGTATTAGCACATTCTTCCTTTGAATTTCTTATGAGTAATTGAAAACTGTGTTTTTCCTGTTTGGGAACTTGTAAAAACCAGTTCCAATCTTTTCAATAGTCATGAGGAGGCTGGACAGAAGCACTGTCTCGGTTTCAGAACTGTTAGAGTCTTGTTTCCACTAATGAAAGGGGGAAAAATATTTTCCATCATAAATCAACATTTCAAGTGAAGAAGTTTGACTTAATAACTCAACCTTCTGAAAAAAAAAAAAATCACTAAAACAGAATATAGCATTTCTGGTTATTGTTTTGTTCCAGTAACAATCTCAATCAAGCTAACATGCTAAAATGCCACCACAGACTACACTACAGGCTAATTCTGCTAACACTGAAAGGACAAAGGGACAATTGTTATGCACTCTCCAAGTGAGCTCACCTTGCCAAACAGCATGACACAGGAATTTATATGTAGTTACAGACATATGGTACTACAGCTGTCTGGTGATGCTAAACTGTGTAAACTGGATAAGTATATTCAAATGAAACAAAGACGTGTATTTGCCCTTTCTTCCACATCAATAATAATAATAATAATAATAATAATAATAATAATAATAATAATAAAGCTACTGCTGGGTCCTACCTTGTCACAAGGGTTCAACACTGTGGCCCTTCGCATCCGAATTCCAGCTAGAATCAAAACAGTGACCCTTCACTTGTCAAGTGAATGCGTTAACCACCACACTATGTAGTTATTGTGTAAACTGCACCACATACAGGAGCGTTCCTGTCAAAGCCTCGAGGCCATTTGCTGGGTAACACTGTATTTATGCTATAATTTATTTGTTTACAGCATAATTTAGACAATGCACCTCTTTGGCTGCCATCAGTGACTCAGCCATCATGTCAACACTAACTCACTTTTCTTCCACATAAGCAGCCAGGTCACAAATAAGGAAGGCAATCCTCCAGGCCCAGATGATCTTACCGATATCCTTATAAAATATTTATTTACGGTTGAGCAGAGCCACGAAGCTCAGCTATACCATGACAATGCTGTGGTTTTGCTTCCCTGAAGTCGACAAAGACTAGAGGATTAGCGTGAGGGATCTTCTCAACACTCAGATCTCTCTTTTTATTCAAATATCAACAGTATTCAATTCAATTTTATTTATATAGCGCCAAACCACAACATAAGTCGCCTCAAGGCGCTTCATAGATACAGAGAAAATCCCAACAATCATATGACCCCCTATGAGCAAGCACTTTGGCAACAGTGGGAAGGAAAAACTCCCTTTTAACAGGAAGAAGGGGGGCCATCTGCTGCGACCGGTTGGGGTGAGAGAAGGAAGACAGGATAAAGACATGCTGTGGAAGAGAGACAGAGGTTAATAACAGATATGATTCAGTACTGAAAAGACCATGCTGACAATCATAACTGACTTGAGTCACTAATGATTTATCTGAAATTTGACAATAAGTAACCAGCTTCGTCTAGAAAAGAAAACGCTTGGTTTCCAGCAGTGACCTGCTGAAACCTACACCGTTGCAACACTGCAGGGAACTCAGCCAGGAGGCCTCGAGGGAGGATTTCACCATTCACGAGAGGGAATTACGGGTCACTTACATGGATATCTGCTTATACCAGCACTGTGACAAATAATCCAGCAGTTGCTTTACCTTTTTATAGAAATCAGAGCCACCAAAATTATTCTCTGTAAATTCTCTGTAAAATAGGCCAGCTGAGAAAAGTCTGACAGCTCCTCTCATTATACAGACGACGGATGGATATTATTTTCTTGAGTAACAGTTAAGGTGAGAGGAAAATGACATGAATAAAAATGAGCTAAATTAATTCAAAGGAACAGGGGCCCACTGCAAGGACATCAGGCAAATGTTTTCTCTCACTGACCTACAACTGCTGCCAGCCAGCGCGTCCTTGCTGCCTGTCAAGGGTAACGCGATGTCAGGGTTACTCGGAGAGAAGGGGCCAGAGGGAGGGGAGGGGCTGGACCTGGACCGCGACCCCGGGTGGGGAATGAACGCAGTGAGACAGTGGGGGAGAGGTGGAAGAAACGCATGGGAGAGGAACAACAGGCCACGCTCTGAATAACAAACATAACTGCTTCAGGGCAAGTGAGCATGCGGGCCAACAATGTCGGAAAGAATGAGGGATCTGTGCAGAAACATTTCATCTCCGAGTTGAGCTCTATTTTGGCTCACACAAGTGACATGATGATGACTAACTTCTGAAATATTACAGACCAGATAGGAAGGAAATAACACAAAGTATTAGGCCAATACTGCACTTCTTAAGTCCAGCTTCTTAAAATTTGATTTGCGGCCTCATTTTAAATTAAATTTAATTAAATATCTTCAGGTAATGAATGGTTAGTGATACAAAACAAGTCACTTGAAGAGGTTATCTCTGGATCCTGAAGCTGAGAGACTGTGATAAGAGGCACTTTACAGATTTTCTAATGTTTCATTAACCAAAAGAAGATCTACAGACATTAACGGCTGTCTCTGATCATTTCGTTTTGATTAATTCATAAGAAACAAAGAGGGGAGTTGGCGTGCAATTGGCTAGATTAAGTCTGTAGATATCAGATTCATCATCGCAGAAACCCAACAGTACAAAGCACTATAAGTGATAAGACTAATGATGAGGTTTTCCAGTGGACAAAGCATTGCAAAACAGACCTATTCTCTACAGTAGAGGGATTAAAGTTCATCAGAAAGTAGGTAATGAGGCAAAAGGAGGCGGGAGAAGCAATGTTAAAACAGTGAAGAGGAAATGTTGCATGCTGCTTTACTTCAGTGTAGAAATAGAGATGCACTACCTGGTTAGAGGTGCATAGATTCCCAAATGCAGGAGAAGTACCTAATGAAGTGGGTCAATTTTCCACTCAGGGTGTACATCAGAAAGTCTGCCAGAAATCCTTGAGAATGACTACTTAATTTAATACAAGTATGATAAAATGTCTCATTCACTGGCTGAAATCAGACACCAATTCTTTTAGTATTACTTCATCAGCTAAACTGTAAATTCGTGCTCTATTTGTAGAGAAATATATGACAAAATATGAGTTTTACAGTGTAATGATGTGTTACTTTATAATAAACCTCTAAACATATCTGTTTACCTAAAATAAATGCTGTGATTTCTCTTTTGGCATTAAGTATCATCCCATCTAATTAGACAGTGCTAACTTGACCAGTAATTGAAAGGCAAGTTTCAGTGGAACAATCAAACCGCTCTAATCAGAGTCAAATAATTAAAAGCAGTGATTAAAACCATGTATAGGAGTGGCCATTAAGCACTGTAGCAAATGCTCAGACTGGTACAACGCCCAAGTCCTCGGTAAGGAATGAAGATCAAGGATTTTGATTTGGTTTTTTGGTTTTTTTTAAAGAAAAAAAATTATTAGATACATTCAAATACTAACAAACAACTGAAGATCAAACTGAAAAAGATTCAAACTTAAAACTCAGGGCTGAACTGCACTCTCTTGTTTACTCCATTAGCCTACTTCTCCTGATAAATGATAAAGCCAGCCAAGCGGCCATCTAGCCACTCCGCAGCCCTTGACACCATCACCATGGCAACATTAACCAGCCTGTCAACACCGAAAACACCACCTAGCACACAAGGCCCCTCTGTAATCGAGTTTGATGGACCACAAGGTGGCATCCTTCTGGTGGACGGCCACACAAAGACTGAAATCTAAAAGTCTGCCAGCAGATTCTCCGTTGCTGTAATTTGTTCCCCGAGCATTGAATGATGCTAGAGACTTTTTTTTTGTGGTGCAGGCTTGAGAGGGGGCAGCTTGAGTCACAAACAGGATCCATGAGTCCAACTCATAATACGATCACTGAAATCAAAATCCTTCCGGCAAACAATGACATATTTCTGCCATAGCTCCAATAAATGTCTGTTTTTTTTTAATGAAATTATACATATACATATCCGTAGAGACAAAAAATAAATAAATCCATTCAACTCTGAGCCACAAACTACAAAGACAACGAGACAAACAGCAGAGGTGTGGAAGATGCCAAGAGAGATGAGCAATCGAGGCAGGGTGTCAGTGATTGCTGGGATTAGCAAGGGCACTCTTCCACCCACAGGAGCATTAAGCTCCTTAAAGCCACAGAGTGACCCTCACCTCGACCTGTCTGCTCAGCCACGTGCTGTTAGTATGTCTAGTTACAACTACTCACTGAGACGCATCAACCTCGTCACCATTGCCCAGTGATTACATTTGCTATTGATTCTTGATTAGTCCATGAGTGGTTTGGGATGTAAAATGTAATTTTAAATTAAAAGTGCTTCAAGTGCTGACATGTGAAGTCACACTGCTTGGTTAATGCTGGATTTCTGGGGCTGAAGCAGATATAGCTTTCCAAGAACATCTACAAACATATGAACCTGCTACAGTTATACTGGAAAGAAGAAAATCACAAGCTTAAAATACAGCTGGACTAAAAGTCCATGTGCCATCAGCTGTGATGCTACTCTGCAACACGTGCTGCCAACAGTAGATATGTGCTGACACAACTTCCCCAAGAAGGGAGAAAGCTTGGAGCTGTACTGCTATGTTCATGAAGCCCATGTGACACCCAGGCTCCAATAAACACTAAACGACTGGAAATAGGAAAGCTTTAATTACACGAGAGGATGCCTGGCAGCTCAATCTTTAACATCAATTCCTCTTCCTCCGTACATGTCAAAATCATCTCAGCTTCTTGCCTCTCTAACATCAAGCTGAAAAACCACAACTCATTTCTAATCCCATCCCTCCCAATGACTCAAAACTATGGTTTAATACACTGTTTACGTCTGAAATGCAGTTCCATGTGGGATTTTATAATGAGTGACACACACACAAAACCACAGCTCTTCATCATCGAACCGACAAAGGTTCACTCCGGACAGCTGGAGGAATCAGATACTGTGCAATGAGACATTTCAAGGTCCGGGCAGGCTGCAATGAACTTCAGAGCTGTGGGAGTCAAACTTCACCAGGTGACAGCCCTTGCATTAAATCTAACCCCGCCTGCACCCACAGCACTCCGCCGCTGCTCCCAAACAACCTTCACCTGACAGCTTTTACTCACCAGCTCGCGTATTATTAGAGTAACCTTCCCCCTCACCGTGCGCACACCACCATCATGACTTATCGGCTATAACCAGCTTCCGCTTCCCGGTCGAGGAGGAACGCTCGACCTAATCAGGACGGGGGGGGTGAAGATGGGGCCGGTTAGAGGACTAACACCGACCACCTCGCGATTCAGACACCTCACGCGTATTTTTTTTATAGCTCGGTACCGACGAACATGTCTGCTACACAAGCTGTGTGATACACATACCACCCCCAGTAAAAACGAAGGCATGTGCGCGACCCCCCCGTGTTCGTGTAAGCAGTGTGAAGCGCCACTGAAGGTGACCTTCAGTTACCGAACATGTGCGTCAGCGCGAGTTTGTGCTACGGCAGCTACTGCTGCTTTATGTGCTCTAAACAAACAGGCGCTACATAGGCGCCCCGTGCTTTACTCGAAAAACCATAGCTCCCCGTGATCACGTTTGGTTTTAAGGCACGAGACAGCTTTGACAGCGACAGGAGCGCCTGTGTGCTAGTTAGCTAGCTAGCTAACCGGGGCGCTAACTAGCTTCACGCTGAATGGGACACGCTAAAGATAATGCTAGCATTACCGGCCAATGTGTTTAGGTTAGCCTGAGCAGCTTGCAGTGTCAGGTTGAAGTCCGAGCCAGCTGTGAATATAGCAGCGGTCCCAGTCGAGTGAAAAAAAGCATTAACACCGGACAGTTGGTTAGCAGGTGGGTGCAAGGTGGAACCTTCAAACTTCCAGAGATGGAGGGGTAAAGCAGCAGCACTACGCTCGGTCTGAGGACCTTTAAGTCACACAGCGCAGCATGGAGGTGAAAGTCACCACATTTGGTGCATGCTGCACAGCTTCAGTAAAGCAGACATTCAGTCATGCTGTATGTATGTTGATTCTGCATGCACGATGAGAGCAGTGGTGTCTGCAGCGGACTTACCACAACCACAGGACTCTTTTAGAGGTGCCTTTCCTGCTCCTTTACCATCCTGGGCTCCATCCGCGGGATCTGCCGGATTGCAGTTAGGCACTGACGCCGGGATGTCATCTGTCTTGCTCACCATGGTCGGCAGTCAGTGTGTCTCTGTGACAGAAATCCCCCAGCAGCTTTGCTCGAATATTTGTGTGTCTCTGTAAATGAAACGCAAATAAACAAAGACAAACTACAGCTTCTTCTCTGGCTGTCACGAGCTAGCTGGCTACATACGAGGGGTACAAGCTTACAAAAACAAGTCTACAGAGGAAGGACAGTGCTGTACATAGTGCCGATCACACGTGGTTTTCTCCTCCCCTCCTCTTGACCTCTTTGCCTTTGCGTTGCACCTCCCCACCTGCTCCGCGTGGCGCTACGGAAAGCCACACGCGACAATTCTTGCGCACTCACCAGTTTTTCATTTCTCTTGCACTAAAAGAAAACATGGACACATGGATGGAGAGAGGAAAACACGAGCATTTAAAACCCTAATCACATTAATGACCCGGTGTTTCTTCTTATGTGGAAGTGCATAGCATTTTATATCTTGAGGCATTCTTCCACATTTTTTATTGGCTGTACTTTGCAAAGCCTTCACACAAAATCCCCTCAAAATGGTCAGAAAATAGAATAATAGCTGAAATAACAATTTTAATAGTTATTTGGATTAGGTGCTGTAAAACGAATATTTCACCCTCTCCTAATTTTTGTTTGACCTCTCTGCTGTAAACCTGTCAGACGTCAACTTTTATGAAAATCTTGTGACTCAAGAAGGATGTAATCTAAGATTTTCAAATTGATACCGTAGGCGCAGCTACTAGAATGCTGAGGGTAAAACTGGTGGATTACATTATTTTTGCATATTTTTCATACTTAAATGTTTCATCAAACAAAGTTCAATATTAGAGAAAGATAGCTTAAGTAAATATAACATGCAGTTTTTAAATGAATATTTAATTTTTAAGGGTTAAAATTAAAAAGCTGTACAAACCTACCTGCCCTGATGCAAAAAAGAAAAATTATAAATTAGCTGTGATTAAGTTTTGTGGAAAAATAAGTTCAATGTCGGTAGCCAGTCATTGTACTCATTATTGTCAGAACTGTTGAATCAAGACTCGAAATAGTCTCAAAACATATTATCCCATGATCTAAATAAACAACAGCTGAGAACCAAAGTCATTGACATCAATCAATCTGGAAAGGCATTACAAAGCCTTTTCTAAGGCTTTGGGATTCCAGCAAACTTGATGATGAGAGCCATTATCCACAAATGGATAAACGTGGAACAATGGTGTACCTTCCCAGGAGTGGACAACCTACCAAAGTTACTCCAACAGCGCTCCAACAACTGATTCAGGAGGTAATAGAAGAACCCAGAAAAACATCTAAAAACTGCAGACCTCAGTTAAGGGCTGAGATCATGATTCAATAATATGAAAGAGGCATAAATGGCATCCATGGGAGAGTTCGAAGGAGAAAACACCTGCTGATCAAAAAGAACAAAAAGGCTAATCTCGCATTTGCCAAAAAAACATCTTGATGATCACTATGACTTTTGGGAAAGTACTCTGTGGACTGATGAGACAAAAGCAGAACTTTCTGGAAGCTTTGAGTCCATTAAATCTGATGTAAAACTAACACAGCATTTCATAAAAAGAGCACCATACCAACAGTCAAACGTGGTGGTAGTAGTCTGACGGTCTAGGTCAGCTTTGCTCCTTCAGGACCTGATTGACTTGCCATAATTAATAGAACCATGAATTCTGCTCTTAAATCCTGAAGGAGAATGTCCATCTGTCAGTTTGTGCCCTGAAGCTGAAGCACACTTGGGTTATCTAGCAGGAAAATGATCTGAAACACACCAGCCAGTACACGTCTGAATAGCTTAAAACAAAATGATGAAGGTTTTGAAGTGGCCTACTCTAAGTCTGGAGCTAGATCTGTTTGAGATGCTTTGCCATAACTTTAAACAGGCATTGGAGGTTTTTAAAGCTAGAAAACTCTCCAATGTGGCTGAATTATAACAATTCTGCAAATAATTGTCAGTTATTAAACCGCAGTTACAAGCTCAGTTTGGTTTGAATAGACAGGCGTTTCTCTGCTTTTTAAATTAGACTTCAAAATCGTTTAATTACTCTTGTAGTTTGAACTGGATTAGATAACCCTAGCCCCATGCTACTGGAGGACCTCCCATGATGGAGTGAGCACCTTTCTCATCTCCTCTAATCTCTCCAGACAGATACCTCTCTGAAGGTAAATCTGCCTCCCCTACCACACGTTTCTGCCAACCTGCGCAGTGTTTAATGTTATACGTCTTTTGTTTACATCCCCTTCTTTTCACTTTACCCTTAGTCAACTGGTCGAGGCACATAGCCGCTCTCCACCAGGTTTGTTTCCGTTAAAATAAATGGGGTTTTTTTTATCTTCCATCTGTCCTCAGGTGCTGGATTAAAGGGACTCATTGGATTTTATCTCTTCTGCTGAAAGGTCAATGCTGATGAAAGTAAGGTGCCCTGAGGCACCTGTTGTTGGTGCTTCACCAATAAAACAGAAGTGAATTCAGGTAGATTTCGCTGAACTTTAACAGTTTGACACAGACACATGAGCTTGCGTCACTCACACTAGCTCCTCACTTCCAGCAGCTCACTGAGATTCATCTATCTATCTATCTATCTATCTATCTATCTATCTATCCATCCATCCATCCATCCATCCATCCATCCATCCATCCATCCATTCTCTATTACTTTTCCAGGTTTGAGTCGCAAAGACAGCAGTCTAAGCAGAGAACCCTCTCACCCCAGCCACCTTTTCCAGCTCATCCATTGAGTGACATTAAGTTGTTCCCAACCCAGTCAAGAGATATAATCACTCCAGCGAGGTCTTGGTCTGCCCTGAGACAACCTCCCAGTAGGACATGCTCCAAACACCTCGCCTAGGAGGTAAATGGACTGGCATTAGTAAATGTTTTTCCAGTCAGTTTGAGCCCTCAGAGCTGTTTCTTACTGAAAATCTCATTCTGCGTTCACACACACATTCATGTAAGCAAATCTTTTTTTATTGTTACACACTTTTAACCTAACAATCTCACACAGTCACAGTCCGATGATGTGTCAGGGTCAACTCGGGGTTCAGTATAAGTCCAACGATACTTTGACATTTGAACTAGGGGAGCTAAGGGATCGGCCTTCGGGTTAGTAGACAAGCCACTCTTCCTCCTGAGCCACAGCCACTGTCTCTTCATACATAAAGTGCACAAAGTATCTGCTTTCTGCTAGGAAGACTGCCTGCTCATCCATGCAGACACAGACAATATGTTACACATAACCTGACACATGCAAAGTTGGGCTAGCCTGCATACTTCTGAGCATTCAGCGAAATCAACCTGAATTCGATTCTGAAAAGGATAAGCAGCAGAGACGGGTTGATGGTTTTACCACATTGTTTAGAGACAGAAACTAATCACATATTTTAATAGTAATATTTTACCGTGTAACAGACCCATTGATGCTCATTCCCACATCAAAGGAAACTATAATAATACATGAATACAAAATAATTTAATCACTTTATTGACAAAGCAAGAAGCAGACTCGACAACCTTCCAATTTATTTGGGTTATGGGTACAGTAAATCACTGTAGGAAGCAAACACAGTATATGCGGTAATCAGTCATTAGCAAATAACAACCCAGAGCAACATCTCTCTGTTTTGCATGTTGGGTATTATTGCTAGAAACCACATAACACATCAAACGAGATGCTTCACGGTGCCCTGAAAATGCTTCTGTAAGTCGGAAAATCAACCAGGAGTCACCACAAAGACCTGGAAGAGTAAAACTGACAGAGATGCTGCTGTCATGTGACCGATATGAGGATTAGAGTCACATGAGTGTTTTGAAAGATGGAAGACGTTCTCTGCGGATGTGTGCAGATCATTACCGTTTGTTTGCATGATGTGAGATATAGTATGCTATGCTCTGAGGCAGTGAAGATTTTGTTGAAAGAAAGACATCTTCGTTAGGCGTCGCACCGTTTGTCTTTGTGCTAATTTCAGTGGTGGGCCTCTTTGGCTCATTAGCGTTTTCCCTCAAGGCAGACAAACAAGTCGTCAGTCTCTGAGTTGTAAGAACTGTAGCAAAGATGCGTACAGCAGCCAGTATTTTGATGTTACAGAAAAAGCATGGATCATCTGCTGTGAAATCTATTAAACTGATGATTACAGGTGGATGGAGAGTTGAATCTACCTGGATAGGAGGTGCAGTGATTAACTCATGGAGTCTAACAGTCTAAAGCTCAGTTTTCCCTGTCAGAGAAACTGTTTTGGACAAGACAGCTTTGCACTTATATCACCGACTATCTCATAAAACTTGAGGAAGAATAGTGCACACGGTCATGCTATTGGCTTCCCAGCTAAGAGGTGAATGGAAACCCTTGTCATGTTTGCATTTCTTTGCTAAAAAACAAAACAAAAGAAAACAAAAGAAAGAAAAAGTGTACTTCACTCAGGTTGCATCCAGACCTTCTCAGGTGGCATAAGAATATGCCGATTTACTCACCGCTGCGTTACATGCAACATATCATTAAATCCCTTAACATTTAGCGTAGCAACTCATCTCATAAAGAGTCAGTGACAAAACTTTAAAATGGAACAATCCATCTGACAGTTCAGAAAAAAATAAAGCGAAAACACTGTGAGCTGAAAAATTACAAAGATAGAAACTCTTTTCACGCCTCAAGTGTCCTTACACCAGCTGACCTCACCTACTCATAATATATAAATATACAATATATATTGCTTTATTAATAATAGTCCTACAAACATGATGCTAAGCCGCTAACCGGTGGCTTAGGAGTGAAAGAAAATCCTTACAATCAAATTCAGTCTTACAGGAAGACTCGCATCAAGCTGCGGTTACTCAGTTAGGTTATGGCTCAAGGAAAGCATTGAAGAAAAACTGTGATCTGACTTATATGCAAACCCCAACCAGAGTTGTATAAAAGGAAACCATCCGTTAAGTAAAGACTTGTAGTTTCCTTTGAGTCCGCGTGCACGCTTATTACATCACGACTCCTCTTATATATTATAAGGCAGTAGTTGCAGTGTATATGATGGTAAAGTCATAAACGGGCGCCGTTAATGCAAGCCGTAGCATAAAAGGTTGATTTCACCTGCTTGCTTCATGCTGTTTGCTCATTGTTTCACTAGGGGCCACCATATGCATGTGTTTTGATAACAGAGGGTAACAGCCACTGCATCCGTGTGCACTCACAAGGCTAGTTTGGGAATTTGTTAAATGTGTTTTTAAAAAAATGTGAAAGGAAATTCCATCAAAACAATCATCCGGCTCTTCAGTGTAAGACACATCATCAGACACATCAAGAAATCTAATTTTTTTTCCTGAGGTAAAAAAAAAAAAAAAAAAAAAAAAAAGTGAAACAAAACAACACAAGACCCTCAAACACAAATATGCCAAAGAAGGCGTCGTACGTGTGTGTTTTCTGTACACAACCCACACCTGAGTAAAGTGCACAGTCCAGTGAGTCAGAACTGATTATCACCAGCATGTGGCCTGTTTACACGCAAAGCAGGCCCTGCAAAGGAAAGGCAGCACACCACCCCAATCCATCACTTCTTAAAACATACAGACTGAAGTTTCATGTGGCTGACCTCTCCTCCTTTAGAGACAGGCACTGATAAAATATATTGTGTACCTTAAAGGAATTAAGTTAATTATTTTCACATTGTATCTCTACCGCTATTTAAAAATGAATGACAAGTTGTGATGCTTTCTTAGTAATGTAAGTGATAATATTTTGTCTTCTTCTAATGTTTTTTTAACCTGTTGGCTGAGATTGATGTAGACAAACAAAAGTCTAATGACCTTTAGTACCTTTCAGGACTTTAGATTTGCACGATTCACAGTTCAAAATAATTCTTCTTCATCTTACACTTGCCCTCATCCACTGACTGAAACAAGCTGTTGTAGCTCCTTACCCTTTAAGCCAGCCTTCTTCTGATTGGTTGCCTCTCATAAGCAGAAGGTTTGGACGATAGGTGGGTGGAGCCTGAGAGGACCACATAAGGATATCTCCTCCCTTCATCATGCAGAGACAGTAGACTGAGCTTTTGCCTTACATACAGTACTTAAGAAATGTATTAGACCACCGCCCAGTGTAAGGTTTATGCCTCAGCGGCCCTAAGCGAACAGTATCTGTAACTAATTTTTTTTAATGTTTCTGTAATGGTTAATATTCTGTATGCACATTTTTAATGCTAAAATATAATTATTGTCGTCAATTATTACTTTCAAATCAGCTGCTGTAGAAAAAAAAAAGTATAAAAACAATATTAAAGCACATTATATTTTTTGGTCGAGATGCCAAATTGTATTAATTTACTTGCATTTCTGAACAGAATTTTTGGTGATCTAATAAATTTGTTTAGAACTGTATTTACAACAAAAATAATTTTAAAAAAGCATAATAGGTCCACTCTAAAACAGCGGTCCCCAACCTTTTGTGCGCCACGGATTTGTGTCCGGTTTATGTCCGACAATATTTTCACAGACCGGCCTTTAAGGTGTCGCGGATAAATACAACAAAATAAAACCTGTACCAAAAAAAAAAAGACGATTTATTCATAACACACGGGAAAAGACACAGGGAAACCGAGTTAACGATAAAACGATAAAAAAATAACGATAAAAACCGATAACAACCCTGAAAACCGGGTTAGGGTTAGCCTCGACTCTCGCGGCCCGGTACCAAACGACTCTTGGACCTGTACTGGTCTGTGACCCGGGGGTTGGGGAATCGCTGCTCTAAAGTGTATCATGATCTGGTCACTAACCAGAACAGTGAAGGTGGGCTGTGGGAAAACGCTTTGTTGTTAGTTGAAACACTGATTGGCTGCTTTGCACATGGCAACAGTTTGCCTTCAGGCTTTCTGTGATGTGGGTGACATTGTTAAACAGGTGTACTCTGACTCAAACCAGCCTTGTAGCTTTGTTGCCCAAACGTAACCAGGCTGCTGTTAGGGAGTGTTTCTCAAACAGGCATTCTGCTGGTTACAGAGAAGAGTTTAGGGCCAGATTTATTAAAAAGGGCAAAATAGCGTGCTTTACAAAAGTTGCGCTGCTTTTTGAACGGTCAATTTCAGCATCAAGTTAAAAAAAAATAAGACCTGCTTTTATTCTGTGTTAAATATCGGCACAATTAAAAGTAAATTGCATTATTAAATTAGTGTGCGTGCTTGATTTAAACATTCTCCTTCTTATATTTTGCACCTTGAGAAGGGAACTCCCAAAATTACATATTTAATATCAACATATCACAGGCAATCTTGTCACTGTGATCTCTTTCTGGATACTGATAGTACTTTTTACTGTGCCGGGCAACATTTTAGTAACTCTGGCAGTTAGTGCCTGTTGAGTGAGCGTGATATTCATTTTAGACACGGCCTTGATGCCAGGTAAAACTGACAGAGATATCTAAAGTCTGCTGTGAAAATGTGATTTGTACCGTGCAGTTATTTAAAGCAAGTTTCCTTAAAAATCGTTGCCTGGACTGATTACTTCTGTTTTTCAGATTACACCGGGGACTTTGATGCATGGCTATGGATTTTTTCCAAAAAGAAGTAAAAAAAAACAACCCAAAAAACCCAACAACAACAACAACAACAAACTATGTATGTTTCTATTCAAAGTGAGGAATTTCCTGGGGATCAATCGTTTTTTCATGTGCCTACCACCTCAGATATATTCAGCTGTGCCGCACACAAACACTCAGCCACCTAGGGTGATTTATGAAGGGCCTTTAAAGGTCACAGCTGCCTGGGTAACACAACTACCACAGCAGCTTCTAGTCCACTCTAAATGACTGCTATCACGGTCAAACTCAAACCAAGAAGGGGGGGCTACCATAAAATAAGGCCCCGCAGTATGCAGAGAGTATCTGACAGCAGTGTAAACAATTCCTTCTAGTTTAAAAGACTGACCTAAAGTGACACTTACTGACTTTTGCGAGTTATTTAAGGTTACTTCAAAGTTCATATTTAAAAAAGAGCGTATAGTGAGTGTGATATAATAAAATGGCTAAAACCAGTCTCAGTGTGGATTCAGTCAAGGTGCAGAACAACAGTTATCACCATTAACAGTCTGACAGATGATACAGTGGTTGAAATGCACATGTCACAGTAGTTACTAATCTGCTTGCGTCTCCGCAGCAGGAGGCGCTGCTGCTGCTGCTGCTGAAGACACCAGTCTAGCAGCTTCATCTTGGGGCTCCACTGGCCCTTCCCCACCCCCTGCCCCTTCATCGTCCTCCTCTTCTTCCTTCTCCATGCCCAGTGGAGGCTGTCTTTGTGCCGCACTGTGCCTGGAGCGGGCCCTGTGCCTTCGAGGGTGGAGGAAGAGAGCAGGGTCCGGCATGGCTGTGGGCTCTGCAGGGCCCGTCACTTTCTCTGTCGGCACACACTCTCGGGAACGCTCAACTCTCGAGGAAGCCCTAGCGCTCTTACGTTTTGGTTTAACCACAGGAGAAGAAGGCGAAGCTCCTGAAAGCATCTGTGGAGAAACTGTGGAGTTGTACTCAGCACCGTACTGGAGCCCCTGGTTGTTGGCCCTGGAAAGCAGGCCCTGCCTCTGCTGCATCCGCTGCTGGTGCAGTTTCTGCCTCGCAGCGTGCAGCTGGAAGGAGAGGTATGCCGCAGCCTCGGTTTGTTTCTGCAGCTCCGTGTTAAGGACGGTCGAACAGTGGCTGCGGCTTTTCAGCTCCTCCAGAAAATGGCGCTCTTTTTGCTTGAGATTGGCTCTGAGAACTCCCACCAAAGCCCCTTTCTGAGTGAGCTCCTTCCTAAGCTCTCCCAAGGCGCACTCCTTTTCTGCCAGGCGGTTTTCAACCTCCAGACTGCGAGCTTCCAAGAGCTCCTCTTCCTCCTGCAATTCTGATGCAGACCAGAAATGCAAATTATGAACATGTAGAGTTTCAGAATAAAGTTTATTTCACATTTATGGAAACCTCTCTGGTATGCAACATACTCTCCTCTGTTTTACCATCCATCAATCCATCTTCTGTTGTAGAGACACCCAGACCTCCCATGTCCCACCCATCTCAACTGTTGAGGTGCTCCCTCATAACATCATTATCCATTTTTTCCTACCACAGGGCCTCCTCCCAGTTTACCATGCCCAAAATACTTCATTTAGGAGGCGCCAAAACAGCTCCTTTAAATCTGGGGGAGCAGCATTAACTCTGAGCCACTCCTAAGTGACCGAGCTCCTCAGGAGCCCAGACACCCTTCAGAGGAATCTCATTTTCTGCCGCTTGCATCAGCAATCTAATTATTTTGGTCACTACCCACAGCTGATGGCCATAACAGCGCAGATCGACCAGTAAATCGTCAGATTTGCTGTGAAGCTCAGCTGCGTCATCACCATGAAGACAGAGCTGAGCTGAGACCGGTACAGCATCCACATTACTGCAGACGCTGCACCGATCCATCTGTCAATCTCCTGCTCTCATTTCCATCCTGGGGTGGGCATCCCACCATTTTTCTTTATGTGATAAAATAATCAGAATGATTTTTTCTGGAGAAATATAAACATTTTCTCCTGACCTAAAAAATGAAAAGATAAATATTTTCTGACTGATAAATAATCAAAATTCTCGATCAATCACTTTTTTTTGTCAGTGGATCAAACTAATATTGTCCTCGTTTCCATTCTGATGTTTGATAATGAACGGTCGTTTTTTGTGAGGCCGTTCGGTCCATATTATGGGAAGATCTGTGTGTTACTGTGATATTTGATATCTTTAATATGTCCTGCCCACTGCAGGCCGACTGATGCTCACATGCCGAATTTGTGGATCAGAGAAAAACAGAAGCTACAGCTTGATTCATGTGTTTTACTTCTTATCACCAAAGCAGAGCTAATGCTGCTCCATAAGCATTTATATTCTGTACAGTATGCAAAGCTTGTCCTCACAACACAGTCCCACATTTAAACAGACTGCACAGACACAGACTTTCATTCAGGCTACTACTAAACGCCTTCTCTGCCAAGGTCGTGTTTAACACAGCACACTGCTCATTGCTTTTTCTCCTTTTTGCCTCTGTAGACGAGCTTTCATCTCTTTTTATTCCAGTAAAATTCCCCACAGGGATGAGAGGCAGGTATGGATGAAAAGCCCTGAGTCAGTGCGGTTACCTCAGGGCTTACTGAGCAGGAGAAGCTGCTGGAGGAGCAGGAGGAGCAGGGGATTATAACCACAGAGGCCGGCATTGACCCTTCTGCCCAGAGGGAAACCGACCTGAAAAATCCTAATAAGCTGCTTCATATACTGACAAAAGCTTTGAAATTGGGGGTCCAAACTGTAACATCTTGCAGCTTATGGTATCCCATTCATGTAATTTCTCTGTCCATGACAGGCCTTTTATTGAGTTTCATCTCTGTTACTCATTTATTTCTTTATTTTCTCCATTTTTCTTACAGGATCGATCCTCTGAAGGCCGACCGGCTTCTCTTTCGCCCATCACCACACCCCACCTAAACTCATACGCCTGCTATAGAACTACCTAATGTGAACTTTACGTCCATCCATACGCCTCCATGTCTGCAGCTGACTGCACTCTGCCGCCTTTCCTTTTGCCTTAATTGCCCTCCTCTCTCCCCCTTGTTACTTCTCTCCTTTCTTTTCCTCTCTTGTTTCCTACATCTCCTTCTCTCTCGCTCTCAGCAAAATCTGTAAGTGGACACCCCCACCGGGACCTCGAGGAAAAAAGGAGAGCAGAAGACGAAAAAAAAGAGGATGGATCAATTTGCCGGGGTGAGGAGGAGAACACAGGGCTGTGCTGCATGATGTATCGTGAGTGGGGGGATAACCTGCCCTGGATAAAGTAGATGGGATCTAATGGCTGAGTAATGCAGCCAGGCACAACTCCTCCCCCCTGCCTCCCGCACTCTTTACAAGCACACGCACATTTATACAGCCTTTTGACTGCTCTTCCTGGAGTCTGTCTCCAATTCGCTGAGACAAAATGGTGCCTCTTTCTGCACTGAGCCACCTTCACGAGGTACGCTTTAGCCGCTGAGACAGTTTCTTCATCTTACGTGTGAAGCTGTAGCATCTTTTTACACACGTGGCTTTACCAGAGACTCCTCCCTCCTGAAGAGAGAGGCAGCGGTGGCCGACAAAGATCTGTCCCCTGGAGGATGCAAGGGTGGAAGCATGGAGAGAGACAGGGGTCATCTGGGGGTTAAAGCTGAGTATGGGGAGGGTGAGTGAAAACTAGCTCGGGGAGATGTAAACATGTGGCTGTCTTTGTGTCCTCAAAGCCAAAAAAAGATGACAAAAATCCAAGAGGCACGAACACAGTCAGGCACGGCAGAGAGAGGAGAACTAGGAAGAGCCTGTGAAGGGAGCGTATGTGAACTCAAACATACCTATTTGACTCCTGCCCGGAGGCTTCATCTTCAACTCGCTTGTCAACTCTGAAAAATGCAAGAGACACACAAAGACAGCGGGAAGAGAGAGAAATCAAAAAATCAGAGATTAAACGCAGGCGATCAGAGTCTTATTAAAGCTGTATGCTGACAGTTTGTGTTTGCTGCTGCTGGTGGTTAACATAACAGATGCTCGATGCAGTACATCCTCGGCGAGCTCATGCATAATTTATGAAACAAAATCTGAAACTTTACATCAAAGACTGAGTGCTAGAGACTGCCACAGTCTGGATCTGTAAGGACACATTTGTCATATTAGCATTTTATTTTATTATCCTTATTTTTGGGATATAGGAGTGAAATCAGCATGGTGGAAAAAGCTGCTTTTGACTGCTTTTCTGATGTATATTTTGTTTTACCAGCTATCTCTCTGCAAGTTTGATTTGGCAAATCCAACCCCAAAAGTTTTTCGTGCCACCTCCGGGGATCTTTTGCTTCTTAAACAAACGTGTAAACCACTACACTGTGGAGCCACTCTCAGTGTAATCAGAATATATTTAAATAAAAATGCAATCCCCGTGAGCTGTGCCACATTTAATAAAACATCCGATGAAGCTAAACATCCTGTCGTGCTTTGTACGAGAGAATCATTTCAACTTAAAGCCACAGCTTACAATCATATCATTAAAAGTACCTTTACATTATTTTAATAGTTCTTTTTCCCCCCTTGTATAGCACTTGAGTGAAGATGTGCATCTCTCTGTTGTATCTGTGTCTGCTGTATGCTTTGTCTGGCTTTTATGTCTCACATTAGGCGCTCGCCTTTGAGTCCATTTCACTTGAGCCATAAAAGCAAAGCAAGCAGATTAGAGGCACTAGAAACTCAGCAGCTTTTCTGGACAATAAAACGCATCTGATCAAAAGATCAAGCCATTATTACCTTTTTTAGGGGTATATCAGGCAGGAGCAACAGTCTCGAATAGTGGCAGTGATGTTAAAAGATGCTCAGTGTGATATGCAGCATATTTTTAGATGGATAAAATAAAGCATTTCTGATATGTTAAGATAATGTGTCAGACTGAAGCATTCAGTCGTTCAGTGACTTTTGGACTATATTTCTGCATATAAGTGAGTGCCGAGGGGCAGACTGCTGGTTGTGTCTGTCCTGTCAGTCATCTCGACGGTCATCCACAGCAGCCTGACTGCAGCAGGAAAATCTCCACATTCAGCCTTTTTCTGCACACACCACAACACAGAGAGCGGTGCTTCATTTAATTCCCCCGTGACCAGAAAAACTCTTATTCTCTTGAGATATTCGAGTTTATTTAAGTCAGAAATTATGAGCAGTGAACTTCAGGCTTTTTTTTTGATGGAAGAATTTGCAGTGTATACAGAACAGGCTGTACCATCATGTGCATGTGGCTTGGTTATCCCTAGCCTCTCTTCTCCTCTTGCTTTCTCTGTCACACCCTCTCTCCTTCCCTCTGCAGTCAGCATACTGTAGCACACCCACCCATGCAGCTGGCATGAAGAGAGAAAGACAGATGGGGGGTGTGAGGGTGGAGGGTTGGGGGGGCGGAGTTAAAGAAGGAAGGAAGGTAGGCGTGAAAAAGAAAAGGGGAGCTCCAGAAAGGCACACTCAGTGATTGCACCCAAATGTGAGTGACTTCGAAAGCATCTTATTTTCTAGTTATCACCCTCATTCACAGCTTCCATGAGCCTTGAAACTCCGTGAAATTCATTTAGCAGCGGGGGAGCACAGAATAAGCATAACTCTAAGAATTATTCCTGACACAATGAAAATCAGTCACTCAGCACATTGCAATATCCAGCGTGTGCAACACTTTGTAGGTCAGTCTTATCTCCTGCAGCCTGACTGAGCGTTCAAGGCTTTTGTTTAGTCGATTCAACCTTGAACGTTGGAAAGATATCTGCAAGGACAAATGCAACTCGTTTCTGGGATGCACAAAAAACGCATTAGACCAGACAGGAAGACCTCATTTACAAACAGTGATGCAGCTTGTAGCTCATGAAGAGAGAAGCGCCTTTATGTGCTGATTAGGAAACTCTTGGAGTTGAGAACAGTGAAAAAAAAGAAAAAAGGCAGAACTAACGTGCACAACAACACTGTCAGCCCAACCTTGCAGTAACCTTCCACGCTTTATTAGTGAGCTGGCAGGGTACACCTCTGAGTCCTGCAAACTGCATTAGCCTATCTCTTCTTCACTGCCTCAAGTTACAAATAAAAACGTTCAGCAAAGAAAACTAACTAATCCGTGACAAGCAAATATTCAATATTCTTTCCTTTTCCTCGCTTGTTCAGATACATACGACTGTTTGATCTTTGCCTTAAAAAGACATTTGCATGGAAAACCTTTTAACAGCTTTTCCACTCTGGCCCGACGGCATCGTGAGAAGCTTTAAAGATGTTCAGCAGCAACAGCTGCTGAGTATTGTTTTTAGTGAGTGCAATCCCACAGAAACCTCTGAGGAATGTGGAAATTAAAGGCAACAGCAAACTGGAGTGAGGAGAGCAGGCCGATGCCACCAACTGCTGAGGAAAGATGATTTATTTGTGTACACGTACTTCTGGGGGCAGAAATGCACTGTACTGTCTTTACGCAGGTTTGGCCTCGTTTCCTTGCAGCTGACAGAAATATGACTGAAGCTCCATGTGGACCAAAAAAAAAAAACCCAAAACCCCCCACTGCTATAAACAATCTGTAAGAGCCCCACATTACAGTGGGAGAGCCCACAGAAACAAAAGGAAAGGAAGAGGAGGAGATGGCAAAGAGCAGGCCAGCTCTCTCTCTGTTGGTGGTGTCATTGCCACACGCAGCTGCACTGAGCAGATGTGACATGTGTGCGGGACAAACACAAAATAATGGACCCAGCCCTTCCCCCATCCTCCTCCACCCCCTGCAATCCTCTTCATATGGATTACTAAAGCTATAGGACCCATGGACTCATTACAAAGCACGTGTATTTCTGTGTCTGTCAATTAACTAACGTGTGTGCTGCTGGTTGTGCACTGGGGACAAAAAACTGTTCACATAACAGGATTCACGTCCCAACCAATGATGATCTATTTTAGGCTTTTAAGCAAGAATTATTATAACAGGGTTGATGGTTAGCCAGAAATAAACAAAAACATCTCCACAAGAAGGCTAATACCAGACTGTGTGTGTGTGTGTGTGTGTGTGTGTGTGTGTGTGTGTGTTTTCATGTGCATCTGGATGCTTGATTAAATGGAAGAAGGCACCATCCATTAGGCACCAAACAGGAAATGATGCAATCTACAGGAATTGTAGCATGACATCATCATGTAAGCATTGTCTGGCACTGAGTGGTGCTGCAGACACACATTAGAAGAACAATGAGGACACACACACGCACACACACACACACACACACACACACACACACACACACACACAGGCTTTAGCTCAGTGGATGTGTCTCCTTAAAAAAATTAAATGTTATAATTCAGTGAAATCAGGGAAATGACAGGATCAAAATATCAGGGTGTCTGATGGTTTATTGTGAGGTTAAAACCCCATTCAAAGAAGGCTGTTTTCCAAAATCTCAGTAAATCCTTTCTCTGAGGGTAAAAGGTCAATTAGATTGGTCTTAGCTGATTAATAAAGAGCTGCAGAACACCAGCAATGCCTAAAGAGGATTAGCCAAAAGGATTCTTCAATTAAATATGAACTCATAAGACCGCAAACGATTAAAAATTAAAATGTACATTACAAATGTACCTTCCAGTGTCCACTCTGTACTTTTTTTGGGAGGGGTTTTAAAAATTTTTTAAACACATCTTGGACACTCAGACATTGTGTATCCTCACATCTTATATTCTATAAAGTAACAGAAGTCATTTAAAATAAACATATAGCAGAAACCCAAGAGGAAAACTGATTTAACCTCGTAGGACCTGGCTTCCACATATGTGGTCAACACATTTTGGGTTGTCTAGACCAAAATACTAAATCTTGCTCTACAAGGGCCTGATATCCACTTACGAGGACATTATACTGCCACTGTCGAAATTTAAAACAAATGTCCTGATATGTGGATCTCATTTTTCTCAGAAGCAAAAATCATGTAAAAAAAAAAAAAAAAAAATCTGGTAATTCTTTGTTTTTGCATTCATCAGGTCCCAATCAGTCCAAATAGCAAAGAGAATTTAAAAATGCATGCCATGAAAGAGTTCGGGTCTTAGGAGGTTAAAGAAGCCAGGAAGTACTCCTGCTGATTCTCTAAAGGCCATGTGGTTAAATATATTTTTAGCGTCAGTAGAAGTAGGGGATCAGGTAGAGTTTTTTAGGGCTTTACTTTCAAAAACAGCAGCAACAGCAGCTGAGAACCCCTCACCTGTGCATCGTTTCTGCAGGGAAAGGATCTCCAGGTGAAGACCATGGAGCATGGAGAGGTGCTCCTTCCTGAGGAACACCATGCTCCTCTCCACACCCTCTATCTGCTGAGACAAACTCCTCTCATCGCCCATGGCTGAGTCTAAAGAGACGAGAGAAGGGGAGAGAATCTGCGTTTACTCCTGCCAGACACTAACTTAGAAATTCAGATTACAACCTAGGAGCTCCAGCGGCTCCACGTAACTTTGTCTTCAGTGGGAAGTGCCCGCTCGGAATTGAGGTCATGCTGGAGCTATAAATAAGGCATTGATAACCAAAAAAAAATAAAAAATCAAGCCTGACCGATAACCTCGACTTATATTTCATTAGATAATATAAGTGTCCCTGCTTACCTTAAATTGACGTTAAGTACCAAAATGTGAAGAAATGTGATTTGCTAGCGTTATAAATACGTCCTCCGGTCCGGGCATGCTGGCCTCCGGCGTCGGTCCAAATCCTGCGGGCTGCCGCATTCACCCAGACATTTTATCTGGAGCGTTTAAGTGCTTTTCAGCAGCATGTGACGCTGTTTGATCAGAGGAAGAGCAGGAGGAGGAGGCTGGATGGGTGCGTAAAAATGCAAAACGACGCATGGCACCGCGATCCGCCGACACCAAAAACAATCCCTGCTGAAACATCTGCAGGGTCGATCATCAGCAGCAGCAGGAACATGAAGCTGCTTTGAAAACCGACGAGCAAAGTGCGCAGTCCATTTTTTTTCTTAACGTGCGCACCTTTCCTCCGCTCCCACCAACTGAGGCGTCATCGAGCTGCTGGATGAGCAGCGAGTTGAAGACGGTGATGAAAACAAGCCATCGTGACCAGAACACGCGAGAACATCGTACGACGGGGTCAGTCCGCCAGCTGATTGGCTGAGCGGCACATCACCGCTCCGAGTCGACTCTGTGGAGCAGCGGTCCCCAACCCCCGGTCCTCGGACCGGTACCGGTCCGTGAGTCGTTTGGTACCGGGCCGCGAGAGCTGAGGCTCAGGTGTGAAATGTATAGTTTTCAGGGTTTTATCGGTTTTCAGCGTTATTTTGTTATCGTTTACTCGGTTTTCCTGGGTCTTTTCACGTGTGTTATGAATAAATTTTATTTTTTTCGGTACCGGTACTAGTTTTATTTTGTTGAATTTATCCGCGACACCTTAAACGCCGGTCCATGAAAATATTGTCGGGCATAAACCGGTCCGTGGCGCAAAAAAGGTTGGGGACCGCTGCTGTGGAGGATCAAGGCGCAGCTCGTGCGTGTGAAGACGCGAAACTTTAAAGCCTCGCGTGCACGAAGCGTGTTTGCTTTGTGCACTTTAATGAAAGGATGCGCGTGATTCCAGCACCTTGGACAGCGAGACACTGCTGCAGTGGTTCTCAACATGAAGGCTGGGGACCTCATTTGGACCTTTTGGGAGTCGCTTACAGGACAAGGAATGCAAGGTTAATAGTAATAATGATAACAGGAGCACCTGAGAATAAGGGCTATGCTAACTTTGATCTTTTATGCTCATGCCAGCATTGTTAATATGGAAATCTAGTGTAGTATATAAATCTTTTGTGTCATTATGAAGTCATATAATTTTGTATTGAAAAAGTAAACTTTAAATTTTACTTTCAAACAAAGAAAGTGCTTATGCCCCCCAGTGATTATCGTATTGCTCTAAAGTTTTGGAGAGGACCTAACCTTTAACCAGCGGCAGATCTAGAAAATTGTACATGGGGGGCAAAGGAGGGGGAAGAGGTCTAGGCAGAGTGGCACAAATAAACAGTTAGATTTCTATAAGCTGGGAAAAACATGACTTATTACTCAATATGGCTTCTTAACTTTTTTTTTTCAATATGAACTTTGACCTTGGGCTCTCACAGTGAAGGCCAAGGTCAAATGCTTAGCCAACCTAGCTACTCATGTCCACCAAGCGCTAGTATATTCTGAAGTTTGAAGACTATTCAGAAAAAATTGTGGGTAATATAGATTTTTTTTTTTTTTAGAAATTTTCACAAGTGGCATGACCTTGAACAGATTTTCACCAAAATTAAATCAGCCCCGGTATCTACCGTCACAAAAATTTAACACAAAATTAAAAACTGTGGATGCCAGAGTGCTAACAAAGAGACAGACAAACACATAGATCCAATTACATACTCCCTCCTTCAGGCGAGAGAATAAAAAACAAAAACTCAACTGTCACTCCCCCTCAGCCTCCTGGTAGATGCACATATAGCCTAAATTTGAAAATCGTAGCTGATCATCAGAAAAGTTGATTTTTCTGATTTTGACCTTGAGGACAAGGTCGCTAAAATTCGAACTCGTCCAACATTTTTACTCTTCTCGAGTTCTGGGTAGTGGTTGCACAGCTGGAGCCTATCCCCAGCAGCACACCGGGTCAGGTCTCCAGTCCCCTGTAGGACTAAGTGAAGAACATACAACATGAATGTAGGTCTGTGTAAAGTTAGTTTGGGCTATAAAGAAGTAAACGCTGTTTGCATTTCTTTCTAAAACTTGTTAACATATCTAACCTTTAGTGCTTTTCGTAGATTCACTGTGATCTGTACATTTTAATGCACTTATAATAGCAGAAGATGGAGTTTGGACAAAATAATCCCTGTTAAAATAGTTCTGGTTTTTCAAAATAAAAGAAGATAGTTTTAAGAGGTCACCACAGTGATGAGTGTCACATGTTTTATTTGACAGGACGTCCTTCCTGACCCCAAAAGCATTTGTGTCACCTCCGCGGACCTTTTGTTTCTTTAATACGAACAATACCTTTGATTGGTTGGGTCCACCTGAGATCAAACTGGGTCACGTCACACATGACTAATAGTGAGTCGGACGCCCCAGATCTGGACCTCGAACTGGCTTCTTCTTTTATAACCCCGATGCTAATCCAAAAATCTGCAGAGAAACTAAAACAGAACGCTCATTCCTTTGATTTTATTCACTTATTTTAATCGACACATTAAAACAAATAGCGTTGTTAGATAAACGTACATATCACAATTTTAATTACAAAACAATTTTGACAAAACTTGAAAAAAATAAAACTTATATTTACACCGTTATATTTATATGCGACAGTCTGATGACAGGATGATTTTTGCTTTCAAAACTTTCAGAAAGAAAGAAAAAAGTGAACTTCATGAATGAATAAACAAGGGCACACTGATGGAGTAATTATAATTTGTGGGTTTTGATAAAGTTGGTGGACTTTAGAATGCCTCTTGGCCTAAATATTTTCTCGTTATGCCGACAAGTCACAAATATTGAATCACAATACTTAATATTTTTGACCTCATAAGATCTGGGGACAGTCGCATTTGGAAATCAAAGCCATACAGGTGATCAGAGCTACTACGAATGCTTTAAAAATAAAATAAAATCATCAGGTCATTAATGTGACTTGGCTGCTAAGGCGTGTCACAATTCATTAAAGCACACAGCAACATGATGAACAAATGATGTCGTACAAGCACAATTTCAATAACATTACAGCCGTATTCATAACAGGTTCACGAGCAAAAGCTTGTTTGTTAGAAAGAACTTCAATTACCAACAACAAAGCTGCCCTAAAAAAGCAAATTTAACATTGAAAAGAAAATTAATTAAAAACAAAAACAATAACTCAAACTTTTGTCTTCTCCCAAATAGTGTTTTTGTTTTTTGCTGTGCGCTGTGATTGTTACTGGGGCTGGAAGGCCTGCTTTTCACGGCTTGAACATAAACATATTCAAGCATGCACACTGTGAGGAAACTGCACGTGAAGAAAGGAGGAAAAAAAAAAATTTGCTAAAAAAATGCCCTCCCACCCTCTAACATGTCTTAACACAATCATGTCAGCGACAGGAAAACTCGGTGAACACTGTGTCACCTTAAACTCGTCTTTTATAGCACAAATAAATTACAAAGATATACAACAAATCAAACACTGATTATACACAAAGGCAAAACATCAAAAATATCAAAAGCAAAAAACTAAATGGCATCAATTCTAGAAGAGCTATAATGCTGTGGGCTGAGCTGGAAGGAGAGGCCGTGTGAGGCTGTGTAAATAACGGTCTGCTGTATTCACAGCTCTCAGACCAGTTTGTTCCCGCCCACCTCGGGGTTTTCTCTGCTTTCTGTCGCGCTCATCTGCGACTTTAAAACTAAATGCAGGATGGCAAAGATCTACAAAAGCCCTTCAAAGTAAAAGCATCTCTGGTGGTCTTGGCTGAGCTGAGGTCACTGAGGTGAGGTGTAGGAATGTGCTGATACTTCCTGCCTGTCTGAAAGCTCCTACTGCAGACGCACACGCCACGGCGCACTGTTGAAATATTAATTACTATTCTAATTATTGAGTTTACTCAACTAATCTACATCATTTAGGTTTTCCTTTCACTTCACAGGTTTCAAGTTTAAAGCGCAGCTGCCCGCTCATGGACAGTGATGCCATCAGTGGAGATTTCGCCTCGTTCCTCTGAGGTTTACCGACGCGAAGATCCCGCCGCGTGGGCCGAACTGAAGGGCACGAGCTGTGTTAAGCATCAGGGTTAAATGTAAAAGGACAAAACAGACACACGTTGTTGCCTCCCAGTTGTCATTATTCTTTCGTTAAGCAAAGATTTGCATTTGCTTGATTTTCTTTATTCAACAAGCAGACATTACTTTTGTTTCTTTTTTTTTTGCTGCCAATCACCGGCAGCATTGCGAGTGTTGGAAAGAGGCAAAGAACTGGTGTGAGCCCTGAGGTAGCAGGCGGTTTTTAGCTGAGGAGATTTGGTGGGAAAGGCATTCACCTCTGACGTCACCCCCACCGAAGAAATAAAACTCACAGCAGCATAACGTGTATATATCCTATGTATAGAGATATATGTCTATATATGAATAAGAGATTATTGTTCCAAAGTAAAGAGAGATATTTTATATTTATGTTTCTGTTTCCGCTGGCTGCATACATGGACGTTTGAGGGGCTCAGTGCATTGTCACTCATCGCGAGCTACATTTTAGGATCGATTGAGCTGAAACGCCGTGTGACAATAAGGCGTTTGGTGTCTCACAAGGCCTCGATTTGTTTATATGAAGCACTGAAATATGGGAGAAAACTGCAGCTGATTGGTAGATGGGTCTGAGGTGCGGCTGTTTGATTACACTTGGAGTACTTGTACCTGTAATGTAAGGGAGGTGCAGATCTCTCTGTCTTTACAGCTATGAGTATTTAAACGCTTGCAGTACAGACAGTACAGAACCTCAGCCACGGCGTGTTAATGTACAGTAACGTGTGCCCCTCTGAATCCTTCACCTTCCTCCCCCTCCTCTCTACATCTCCTTTTCTTTCTTGGCCTCCCGGGTGCTGCTCTTTAAGAAGTCGCTCCTGAGCAGGCGGCAGAAGAGGACGATGTTCATGGCCGTCATGATGGCCATGCCCACGCTGCCCAGCGTGTAGGCCAGGAGGGGCACCTTGTCCCTGTTGAGCACCAGCCACCGGGTCATCCAGGCTAGCGTGTTGATACGGAACACCACGTACGTGCCCAGGTTGATCATGCTGTTGACGCGGTACAGCGTGCTCGCGGCCATGTTGGCCATGCGCAGGATCTGCCTGATGTGGAGGAACACTGAGTTTATCTCCACCAGCAAGGCAACCACGGCGAAGCCCACGTAGCGGCACGACACCACAGCGAGGCCGAAGCAGGTGATCACCTACAGAAGAAGACAAGGAGAGAAAACGGCACAGAGGAACATTACAGCAGGTGAAAAACCAAAAACAGTATTATCCACTACTACTAGTTCTACCATAACTACCACTACGATTATAAATATCACTCTCTTCTCGTCTGTGAGTGCATCACTTTTTCATTGTGATGCACTCACCAGCAGATTCATTAGATACTCATCTGCTCTTTAATGCAAACATCTAATCAGCAAATCACACGGTAGCAACTTAATGCATTTAGACACAATCAAGTGAGGTTCAACGCGAGACTCAGAATGAGCACGAAAATGGGTCTCAGTGAGTTTGAATGTGGCATGGTTGCTGGTGTGAGACGGTCTGGTCTGACTGCTTCAGAAACGGCTGATCTGCTGGGAGTTTCCCACATGACCATCTCCCGGGCTGAAAAAGAGCAAATACGCAGTGCAGTTCTCTGTGTGTGGTGTCGATCCCACAGGTCAGAGGAGAATGACAGGCTGTCCTGAGCTGATCGGAAGGCAACAGTAACCAGATATGCACTTTTTATGCTGGTGTAATGCTGTGGAGAATATTTTTTTTGTTGGTGCACTTCAAAAACTAGCCAGTGTTCACACATCACACCCATTTTTGCAGGAGATCCTTTAACCAGGGTCTCCTGACTCTCCCACACTCTGATATTAAAACCAGAGGCCATCGTGCTTTTGAGGTTGTGGCACCCTTATTTTGGAACAGCCTTCCTGATGACTCTGTTATTTGTTTTAAATGACTCCTGAAAACACATTTTTATAGGTTAGCTTTCCTTTAATCTTTTATTTGCATGTATGGAAGTGCCAGTGAGTGTAGAGAGCATATACATATCTTAAAAGCTTTTACGCTCGTCATCATTGAATAAGTTTACAAGATAATGTTTAACCAGACACTATGTGCTGGAATTTGATAACTGATATGATAAAAGAAAAAAAAAATCATAGCACTGTAACTTAATCTAAAAACATGGCAGTGAGATTTGAAGCAGTCGCTTTCTCTTATCTTCTCAGCCTATCAGGAGGAGGCGGATGTGTGAACATCTGAACTTCTGCCCTGAAAACGCGCCGCCACTTATGTCAGGATTTTACTTAACGACCACGTGAAGCACCGCCACTCCCACACAGTGCTTATGAAAGTCTGTGATGTAACTGACACAGACGTGCCACAAGGTGGCAGCATCATCATTCAAACAACTCAAACCCTGGAGGAGTCATACTGCAAAAATTATGGGATGTTGTGAAAGAAAGAAAACAAAAAGCTGCTGTGCAACATTTTCCCAGCAGTCTCAGGTATAAAATCTGGATGACAGGAGAGCGTCTATACTCCGTTCGGCCAACTCTCCACAGGAGCCGCGCGCATTCATCAGGCTTCATTCACACTCAGTCACTGCACCGCTTAAACTGGCTTGTTTATGCATTAGGAGTGGAAGCTGGAAATAAAGGCGGACTTAAGGAAAAGCAGAAAACAGCTGCTACAGGTCACGGGGTGCTGTGATGTGTGAAGTGACAACATGACCTTTACAAACAGGGCTGGCTCTGTTGGAGAAACATGTTGCGTTTCATGTGATGACTGTAATGTAGCAAAATGTCATGTGACGCGTTCCTGTAGATTAGGCAACAAGCCATGTGAGGGTCACACCATCCCCAGAGTTGCACATGTTACAATATAGCGGATCCATTAGTGCCAAGAGGTAAAGTTCAACGTCTTCTTCTTTGCTGGATGTGTTTCATTTCCTCCTAAACTCCTAAAAGCAAGTGCACACTGTGACCGCAGCACAGAGGAGTTACCTCACTAGATTTTATTTGAACTGTAAAAGACTATTTTTGGATTCCACCTCACTCACAACAAAACACACACTCAGAGCACAAATCACACCATTTACCTGCCTTTAGCTCATAATGACAGTAATAACTAGGAACTGCATTTGGCAACCAACCTATGCCTCATAATGTGAAAGGCATACAGCACCAAACATTCACACACAGGTGAGATCACACACCCAGCAGTGGCCCGGTCACCCTTCTCTGACATTCCTCTGTGGCAGCACAGGTGCTGACTCCAAACCCCTCAAAATAACAAGGTGACGTGTCATGTCATGACATTTTGTCACAGGTTGCCAACAACATATGAATGGATTAAGCAACTTAGTAATTAGTAACTTAGTAAGAACAAAAACCCCGTGTCACACTTAAGGACAGGGCGCTCCGTTTCCACCACTGAAAACCAAAAGGATGAATGAAAAGTCCAGACTGTTATCATTTAGACACACAACATGCACCAGAAAACACTCTCACGGGTACCAACAGAGGACCGGACACCTGCGAATCATCACACACACGCTCCAGTGAGCAAACCCACAATCTCACAGTGAATTCAAATCTAAGTGACAATTGTCAACTCAAAAACTGCCGCTCCTCTGGAGGCCACACGAGGTTGGTTACAAAAGCAAGTCAATCCCCATGCCCGACTTTAAAGGCTGCTACAAAAACCTGTTTGGCCTCCAAACAACTGAATGTGAGCGAAAGCCGTTGTTGCCTCCTTCACAAAACAGAGTTTCCATGAATAGCTACCACATCAAACTGAGAGCTCTGAATCAACTCCTCTGGTGCTTTGATGAGGGCACTCACTGCCTTCAGGTTAATTTACTACAGTAAGGACAGCACAGTGGAGGGTCTTTTTTGACTGAAAAACACATCCAAGCTCTATCCCTGTTGCTAAGCGCATCAATAACCCTTAGTGCCCTTCTCTGTCATCTCCCAAGCACTCAAGAAGAAGAGCAGTCTGCTTAACCTGTGTAATCACCCACATATCCACACGCCCCCATAAGCAGCCAGACCACGGTTACAAAATCTAGCAGTGGTCTTTATACAAGCTCATCTGAAGTCTAATCTGATGTGGGTGAATAAACCACGTCAGAACACGGGTCCTTATACAATCCGGTGATAAGGTGACACAGATGGATTTAGTCTTTGTTCATTGTGTCATAAAGGAAAAAAACAACAACTACATTTACTACAACAACACCACCCGCCCCTCTCCATGGTTACTTAAAGAGAAAAATCACGTGTGTCCACTTTGGCAGTTCGCTCTTTTATTGGTGTTTGTTCATGTCCTTTCAGCCGTTAACCTAATCTTTATGTGAACGCTGATAGGAGAATGCCACGCAGGGCCAGAAAACATCTTCGGTAATACTTTTCAAGGCTGCTGAGAGTGTCTGGGTAATGGGTCGTTAAAAAAAGAAAAGAAAAAGAATGTAAGAAAAAAGGGATGTGCACAAAAGTCCTGCTAAAAAAAAATGATCTGAATTTATTTATTCCAATGATATAATGGAGTGTGAGCACGAGCACAGTGCATGTGACGCAGGTGTGCAAACGCTACACTTTCAGGAGTTTTAACATTGCTGTTTTGCAATAAACAGCTCTAAGAAAATCATTCTTATGGATTGGATTCCTCCAGCTCCCCTTGTGGCCGAGCAGCCACCAGATACCAGAAAGTAGCCAAAGCTGATCCTGGTGTCTCCCATCTGTTTGTCATCCCTAAGCAATGGTGGCCAACCCCGATTATCAGTTCTGTGGTCAGCACTCTGCACTTATAGAGGGACTCCCAGTAATCCCACTCCCCCCTACACCACCGGTCTCTGCGTCTGTCGTGATGGAATAAATTCAGGATTAACTGGATTTGCCACACTGAAGCACATCTTTCACACAGAGGAGCACAGGAACACCCACATATGACCCCCATCAGGTAACTGCACAACCCACAGCAAAATGGAATTTAAAAAACAAAACCCCATCATACCACATTCAGCTGTTAGAGTAAGATTTTTTTAAACACATTAACATGAAAATATACTGGTTGAAAAGCTTGTTTTATATATGGGAGTGGTTAAAAAGTTAAAGGAAGCTTATCTGAGGAAGATTTTGTGGCATGATTGAGTTTTTTTATGTCAAGAATGAACTTTAAGTTTAATTCTTTGAAAAACATGTTAATGCTTCATCTGCAGGAGATGATTGCAACATATAAAAGAAAAGAAAAAAAATCTAAAAAGGCTTTAAATTTACCGTGGGGAGCCACTTCACTAAAATCACCAAGCTCAAACATAACCTTGAGGTTTTTTAACTTGATTGAAAAATAGTCTCATACAACATGTCTATAATAAGTTAGTAATGAACCTATATTACACACACCTGTATGAAAACAAAGCAGCACGAGCGTTTGTTGCTGCATTCTTTTCCCTGTGGGCTCAATTAGACAGACAGGTGAGGGACCATCACCTCTGCCCTATTTCAGGGGGAAAACACTGGGCGCTGAGATAGTGAAGATGAGGTTGTCACTAATCCCAAGTTTTCCCAAGCTTTAAAGGAAAGGGACCAACCCAAAAGTGGGGCAAAGTTCACGTGATAGATGTGCAAAGACTTATATTTGTGCTGAAAATCGGTCCGTGCAGGCTGAACTGACTAGAAGTACCAGAGCGGATAAACCTGATGAAAGAGGAAGTTATTTCTTCCTTTTTCAGAAATCTTCAATCAAACATTGTTGCAAAGAGAGGTAACACCTGTTAAAAAAAAAAAAAAAAAAAAAAAAAGGACAAAAGTTAGCGAAAAGATTCCCGTGACAAACCAGTTCTTTCAGTACTTCGTACTCTGACTCAGTCGGAGAAGAATTTCAGGTTTCGGTGACGTGCCGTTTGCACAAACTGAACGCTGAATAATAACTAAAGAAGGCAGGGAGGTTATTAACAAGGGAGGTGCAACGCTGCGTTTGCAGTTTACATGTGTGCGCATGTGTGGGAGATATATCACAGACATGGGAGACTGAGGAGGTGCTTCATCAATCAAACAAACCCGTCTGAGTACAGCACAGTACAGCTGTGCAACACAGTGTGCCATATAACAATAATCCTGATAAACGGATGTAGGTGCATGTTCTATTATTGATTATTTACTGCTCTACACATATAATATATAAGCACATAAGATAGTCACAGCTCATAAAAAAATCTGTTAATGGATAGGCCGAGTGTGTCTAAAGAAGAGGGCAGGAAATGCTTAGCTGACGGACAGGAAACTACAAAGAAGCTCAATGCATAGGATGCTGGAAAGTTGTTAGTAGGTACAACAGCAGTGGAGTGATGGGGAGATGGGACCATAGCATGCTAACAATCATATGCACAATCCAAAGTTTGAAGGTTCACGCAGGCCTGTGTACAAGAATGAGGCATGGAGCCCATAACTGTTATCATGAGACCTGTGTTAACTCTGCTCAGCTGACAGCAGCACAACATCTGGTGAGTAACTGCACAAATATTTGTTCGTGCATCTCCGTGATCAGTTTAAATTGTGTGTATGGCTTTCATTTGTAGCCGGGTATGTCTCATTTCAAATACAGGCTATGGAGCAGGGCTCAGTGATTGGTTAGTTTTGGTGAAGCTTGAGCTATTTTCACATGTGCACAGCAGCTCTATGACGTCCCAGCCTTTTTGACTACTACTTATTTTCCCTTTGCTTCATAGCACAAAGTCTACTGTTCTTTGGATAGTATGCAAAGATAATAAGAGGTAATCCTGTAATAGGTAACTCCTGCACACATTACCCAGGTGGCACCCTTGCCTAAAAATCAGTAAATCACACACATTTCCAGGAGCGACAGCTGGGCTAAAGCGAGCGACCTCATCTTTGGACAACGTTTGGATTATCCCGACATCTCTGACGTTCCTGTGTGAAAACAGCTTTGGTCACTCGAGGTTTTCAGGCACTGGCTGTGCAGAGACAGGTAGTGGTTATTTCCAGTGGACTGCATGCCTCATCAATGACCTAACTTCTGTCCGCAGTGGCCAAGGATTTGAGAAGAGCGCTGATGATAGGATTTGCAGTTGTGCATGTTTTGGTCATCTTTAACCGTAAAATAAGACAGAAGAATCCTTAAAGTACCACAACACGGCTGTATCCATAATCCTCCATTAAAGACAGCGTAGACTCAACAGACCGTTTTGTTAATAAAGAGAATATAAACCTTTTTGGATGCAAAGATAAACATAGCTTCCAGATCTGAAGTACCTGCATTTTTTACTAAAGACCAGCAGGGGGCGACTCATTGGAATCAGACCTTTGACCTACATCAACTATCAGCCAGCTATTACTACTTCCTTCACCAGCATTTCAGCCACCACTGACACCTTTATCCTGTAACGCTGTAATCTTAATAACACACATGATGGAAAAGCTGGGACAATGTCTCACAAAGGATTCGTACTCGTATAAGATTTTTAGGGGATGTGCCTATAGTTTTAAGTTGCCTCGTTCTTGAGTTCTTGTGTTCACGCCGCCCACTGGACAGCCAGAGGTTGAGGCCAAAATTAGGTTGGAAAGACATTTCTGCCACTCAAGAAACCCACAATTTGTCAAGTTTGAACTATAGTTAGCGCGTGCACTGGTGAGTTTTTTAAAGGAAAAAAATCCCGATGACTACAGTAGGACAGGTGAGACTAACGACATGGAAATGAAATGGTTAACTGCATTTACTACAAAGGTTAAACGTAAGGTTGTTCCTCCGCTGTGCTCTCACATGCTTTCACACCCACCCACACCCAATCACACGCAAGAACCTCTGGTGTTCCCACAGTAACTATCTTCTTTTTTTTTTTTTAATTATTATTAATTTTTTAAGCTTTCGTTTGAGGCTATGAGGTGTGGCACTAGTGGAGAACAAACACACAGTTGTTATGTGCCCCACCTCGCTTTTTCTGACGTGACCTGCAGCTTACCGACATCTACTCCTTCCTTTGTAAACCCACTGATAGAGGAATGCCTCTACAAACAGCATTCCTGGTTGTTATGCCAACAAGAACAAGCGCCATTTCCCTTTTTCAAAGCCAGCCTCTTTGGGAAGCATGGCATGTGTGCTCTTTCCTGCTGTAGGCGGAAGCCACTGTAACAGAAAAGCCTCACTGACACTTAAGACTGATGCACCGTGATGGGCTTCACATTGTTCTGGCTGCTGTGCTCTCTATGGCTTTGTCTTAAAAACATTTAAAATCCAAGAATCAATGATAATATTTTTCCCCCAACTTCTCAGGCACTACAGATGAATCGGTAACTAATTCTTGTAAGAGAAGCATGAGCAAATTTGCCAGTGTTTTTTGCTGTCACTTTACATTAGTAAGCACCAACTATGCAGGCACCCTATGCACCCTAGGTGTAGACTTCAAAGAAATATAACAGGAATGACTATTTGGCCGATGTGTTTCCAGCAATCTGTGACGTTGTCTGCAAGACAATGTACAAAATAACAAAACTATGTGACCCGGACCCCAGCAGACTTGCAAGCACTTAAGGTATGATCGAGGCATGGAGCCGTACCAGCCTTTACACTCTGTCACTTAACAAGGTCTCCGTCGGATGTTGGGGAACAAGGACATTACCTCCACATTTTAGTGACATGTCAGTGCAGGAGCTCAGAGAGTCACAGATTATACACAGGGGATGTTGCAGCAGTTTGAAAAAGCATTAGAAAAATGCCTCTCCACCTACACCAGCGCTGATGTGGAGGTTTTCGTCAGCTCTCCCACTGGTATAAATGGTGCAAAGCTGTGGGAATATCACCAATATGGCGTGCATGAAGGCATTCTTATCCCGAACTGTGAATTATGCAAAGTTACTCTAGTAAGCCCTAAGCAAAACATATGAAACAGGAAATGAGCAGTAAAAAAGATAAACAGATAAAAACTAGCCACTATCTGGTGCTGGACCGGTAAAACGTGTGAGACCCAGTGGGATAAGATGCTACTGCAACAGGCATAACAAACAAAGTCAAATGCCTCTACAGCAGACAAAAAGCTCTGTATAAACAAACAAATACAAAGTCCAAAGCATCTCTGTCATCCAAGACAAGAAGCTGCGGTCACTGAAATTGTTGTTTTATTTTCCTACTTTGTATTTGTTGCATCATGAATATAAACTGTGCCTGTCTCAAAAACAACGGACAAGGAAGTTCTTCAGACATACCATGAGGGTGGAGAAAAAAGAAAAAACCTCAACAAAAACCAGATATTATACTACCAGTGTGGAGAATCTCATTGGTATGTAGCCATGTGAGTGGGTGGTACAAGCTGCGGAGAGTAGGTGGACGAGTGGGGACGGGGGAGATGTTTGGCAGTCACACAAGGATGGAGTGGTGGAGAACAAGGCAGAGTGTGTGATATATGATGTATGGCTCCAGAACAGAAATGTGTGGAGAACGAGCGCACATTTGCAGAAGCCCACTCAGGAAGTTAGAGGTTTTCTGCTCCATGTTGCTCATGGGAGCCTGAGGTTCATGTGGAGACCAGATGTCTGCCCTCCTGTCTGGATATACACACAATCTGGGGATTTGCAGGGTTCCCCCACCAAAGAAAAAAAAAAAAAAAAAAGACCAACATACACATGGATACACCATATTTCATGGCCAAAATAAATATATGCCCACATTCCAGTCTCTGCCATCTCATTGGCCTACTTTACTCTCAGCGTGTTGTCTTTGTATTTCTCAGGCTGAAATACGACTACTAGCAAAGACAAAAACAAAAACACGTCATATGCGCTTAAAAACGGCTGATGTTAAACTTCCAGTGGCAGAGGAGGTAAAGGCTCAACAAATTTCTCCATGTGCAATCAGGAAATATTTAAGTTCTGCGGTGGAGTCAGGGTTCCTTAGAACGAATATTGGAAGGAGTAGCTGATAAAGCTACAAATGTGCAGGTTAATCAGGTTTCAGTGTCGAATGATGTAGAGGATCTGCAGCAGGCAAGGCATTCCAGTAAACATGCGTCCCGACACCAGTGACAGCCAAATAAAATATGTTCAAGCCTCTAAATGTGGCATTCCCCACTGGGTATTTGAGACAGCTGAGCTCTCCTCCCACAAATATCTGTTTTCATTCCTGGTAAACTGACACAAGGTCCATTAATATCTGATGTTTGCACAACATGAAGCAAGAAGGACAGACTATCCCAGACTGAATTTGAAAACCTGGCTAAAAGGATTTTTGTGGAACACCGATAGAAATGAAATGGACACAGCAGAAGTTTTATCCAGGATTTGTCACCATCTAGAAGAACAAGAGCAACTATCTAGGTGTAGCTTTGGCCAATTCTTTGGTTTATTTACTTCAACATAATCAGGACATTAGTCACTTTAACCAAAGATAAGGCTGATGCAGCTCTCTGACCTATATTTAGGAGTTTACTGAGTCAGTTTTACTCATGAAATCTATTGGAAAGGTGCTTTAAAGCAAAAGAACCCAACTGCACTTTGTTTACAGCACTATAATAACAACACAATAATAGTGTTGCAATAATTTAGAACTAGGTAACCATGTAAAACTATTTAATTACATATATCTTACTTTTACATATAAGCTAAAAGTAAGAAACAGCCTAGTATTAACAATGTTTTTAGCCAAGTAATGTATAGGGTTATCATGACAGATTAAACTGAATGTAAGAAACTAACAGTTTAATATATTTTCTGGTTATTACACAAAAGCTAATACAAATGTTTCCAGGTACTAAACTATGGCAGACATGTGCCCTAGTACTAATGACAACAGCATAAAATATGTTAAAGCCAATAAACAAAGGACAATTTTTAGGATATAAGGTTGATTTAATTTCAGCATTACACATCGTCATCATTACATCATTATACTAAAAATACTTAGTTCCAAATAGTGCTCAGAAAGTACCTCTTTTGTTTGCGAGTCATTATATTACAATACTACTATTGCCAACTGGTTTTACCTCATAGGTATTGTTACATTAGAATCTACATTATTACCCCTAGTTAGTTTAACATTACCCAGCAGGGTTATTACTTGGTTTTACCTTGTAATTAAATGGTAAAAGCTATTACATAGTTATGTCTTAATTTAATTGTTTCCCCCCCAAATTACTGAGCTGTTGTAATAAATTATTGGTGAACCTGTTTTAGAAGTAATGTGACAGATGATTAATAGCTCCATATTTCACTGTATGTGTGATCTGGGCTTTTTATTGCAATATTGGAAATAACAGAGCACCTGAGAAGTTAATGGCTTCCTCATTAACAATCCTATAATTCTGCATTTGTGTTTAAAACACCAACTTGAGCATTCGAAGTATTACATGGGACTAATGTGAGCATACATGATGAGGAGGAAAAATAGTAGAATCATCATCAGCAATACTATACTTAGATTTGGGTTTTTAAAGGGCTACAGCAGTCAGGAAGCAGTCAGTTAACCTGTGAAGCCCTGATCTGCTTCAGAGAAGTGTCTGCTATGGTACGGCTCACTGAAGATAACTCAATTTTGCCTAATGAGAGAGGGATGACAGACATTTATGAAAGAAAACATGCCGCAAAACATAAAATCCCCAGTGAAGGAGCTGTGAGTTTATCTGTGCTTCTACTGTGTATCATCATTAAAACCTCAAACGAGAACATTCAATATATACTGTTACTCACATGCTTTCAGGCTTCATGGAAAAAAAAAAAAAAAGTATGTCCTACTGCGTCTGGCTGGCGTCCTTCTGCTTTTTAATTATGTGCTCACAGTTTCCGAGAGTCATGAATAAATATGGCTGAAACATACTCATCGTAGGGGTGGGTGTTTTCTTTAAGCGATCACTTTGGTACAGTTTAGCTCAAACAAAGGGAAAAAAATTGACATTATTTAACTATGCCCTACTCTAGAAAGCTCTGCACAATATTTTTATCACACATTAAATATACCATTGTAGGTACATATCTTTGACCCTTAGAAGAAGCCACCCGACTCCTGTCAGAGCGATCAGGCCTTCCTGTTTTGCAAAGGAAGCTTGAGTTTACGGCAGACAGGATCTCATCAGGCCCGAGTGAGTGTGGCAGGGCCCACATTTTTCTGAGACCGAAATAAGAAGCTGTATTCTGCATAGCAGTCAATAAGTAGTAGGGGGAAAAAAAACTTTCCATGGAGAGTTTGACTTATTATTTCTCCTGGACCGCGAGAACAGATCAGCAAAACTGCACTAAGTTAGTGTGCACTTCACATTTACAAGGACTAGCAACAGGTGTGACCACAACTGACATTCAAAATGTATTTTTACACGCGTTTCCACCTGTACAGTCAACAATATTTAGTCAGAGGGTTTGTTTTGAGCATTTTATTTTATGGCCTACATTAATCAGCAGTCAACATATAAGGATAAACTTTTTTAAACACATGTTCAAAACTTTTCTCTAAAGACACACCCTCCCATATTTTCCAATAACTTGTGGACAATATGGGAGGGTGTGTCTTCCAGTCACACAATTGCTCTACATGCAGCATGGCATATGCACATTTTAGTTTGCATGTGTCACTGCTCAGGCAAAGCCAGATTGTACACTAGGTCTGCAGCAATGGGGAGATGAAATGCAGGGAGAATATGAATCAGCTGGCTGCCCATATGAGCTGAAGATTAACTAGAGAGCAGCCTTCTGTTCTAGGACTGCATGGCCAGCTGGTCTTACTGGGTTCAGGTCTTAGCACACTGGGAAAACTCCTTGGACTTCAGGTGACTGGTATGTGAACACCTGACACAGTAACCTTCTGTATACCATATGCATTTGAAAGAAACAAGGAAAAGAGCAACAAAAGTAGAAAAGAAATGAGTCAAGATGATGTCAATATAGCGAAAGAGTTGAGGGAGGATTGCTTAACGCTGAAATGAAGCGGAGGACGTCACAGAAAAGGATGAATGGTACAATCGGGAAACGAAGGGTGTAAAGAGATTTAGTTTGCTGAGAAGCACAGAGAGCTGTGTGAATGGCCTCCCACGCTCTAATGACAATCCGAAGCCAGCTGGCCTGGCCAAAGCACCCATTCACTAAACCTCCAGGAAGTGAAAGAGGAAAAGACGAGACTTTCAGGAAAAAAGGGAAAACAAATATCTCCTCCCAGTTAGTCCTTTGTCACCTACAGACAAGTGATGCTGGAGCTGTTTCCCACAAATAATCCAAAACATTTGAGAATTTCTAGCAAAGCTCATTTCTAGCTCCATCTTGACACTGTTTTACTCCCCAAGAGTATCTTTGCATAATAATCCATCCTTACCTTACACCTGCCCTCTCTATATGACAGCTTTCTTCCGATTGGCTGCCCTTTGGAAACAGCAGCTTTGAACTGCAGGTTGGTGAGGTGGTAAGGACAGTGATGTCTGAGTTGAATAAGAACTAAAAACCAATTTTGCCAAAGTTTTATTAGCAAAATAATGCTGGAAAATAATACTTTTAGTCTTACCCGGCACCTATAAAGCCAGACAAAGATGCACACTGAGAATCCCCAGAAAAATCAATCAATAGCAGCCCTCCATTCCAATATTTCCAATGTTTGTTACCTTAGTTGGATGCAGTGAAGTTATCTCTTAAAACTATGTCCACAAACACATTTAGTGAACAGTTTCTGATACCTAAACACCAAATAATGTATTATTTTGCCCCAAATCCTGTTCCAGCAAAACTATTGGATATGAGCACAGCCATAAAGATGGTGTTGCTGGGAACTTTTCTTTTTTAATGCTGTGCAGACTGAGATTGACCAGTGGTTTCTTGTAAACCTTCCAAAGTTTAATTAACTGCAAATTTGCTAGATGCAAGTATTTCTCCAAGTGCAAGTGTTTGCATCATTACTAATAATTCAAAGAACACACATGGTTTGACATTGGCAAATTAGAAGAAAAAGAGATTAATAAAGTCTTTTTTTTGCATGTTAATCTAGAGCTTTTGAAATTTTAGGAAACACACACACACACACACACACTCTAGTCACTGAGTACAAACAGAATTCCTCCCGCCGGGTCAAGTGCTCAGTGACCACTTTGATAATGACAGTGTCCTTCCAGCAACCCACAAAGAAAATCTCAAATATTTGTTGTATTATTTGCTTATGCACACTTTCTGTAATTGATCGGACATTCTGGTGCCGTTTCAGGGAAAACTTTTGAATCCATCAACTCCTCTGAGCAGGCTTTTGTTGTGGCATCATGTAAAATAACTAATAATTCACAACTAAAGAAGTTTCCTTAAATTCAAAATGAGGGATTGGACTAACTACCGAAGATGGAGAAGAAAAGTTCGACTGAAATGTGAGGTGGAAAATACAATAACAACGCGAACACTACTGACCAGCCGTCAGCTACAGTATCAAGTGATGGGATTGGTTGAAACGGGGCCTTAACATGGCTGTCAAGCTGTGTGGCAGAACAAAGGAAGCGCACTAACAAAGGGGACCATATTTATCTTCATGTGCTCTCAGTGTCGCCTCACACCAGAGACTGTTTTTCCTTTGCTCAGCTTCACTCTCAAAAACCCACCAAAACCAGCATGCTGGCCTGGATGCATGTCGGGCGTTGTCCTAAAACAACACTTGATTCAGGCGGATTCATTGCTCTTTGGCGATTGGTTAAAGGAAAAACAAAAAACCCAAATCCTCACAGAAGAGTGGAGACAATACCAGATCGATGATGCATGTCAGATATCAGAGAAATGACGTGTATAAGGAATTTCCATATACTATCTTGGAATCATTTGCATTAAAAAAAAACAGAACGGATGAGCCAAAAACATTCCTGTATCTTTCTAGCGATAGCATTTATTTATAGCATTTCCGAAATACAAAGAGTTGTTTTTTTAACGCATACTTTACATCTACAAATATGCAACTGGAAGATCAGCGTGATAATTTCCGGTGACCTGCTTTTTAAAGTCTGCAGAAAAATACTTCCACACAGTTTATTAACACCCAAACAGAGGCTTAAATTGTGACTGCTGCACAGTACAAATCTGCTCCAGCCCTGGCAGCAACCTGCACCTGATAAAAATTTCAACAAAGCTCTTGCCAGTAATACACTTACACTAACAAGAGAAAGAGCTTGGCAACAGAAAGCAATACACAACACCTGCATGGTCCTGGATGTAGGTCATGCAGTCAGAAGCGTGGAGAGAAAATAATCAGTGAGGATGTTTTGGGGGGTTTTTTCTCCCTATATTGCCACTTCAGCTCCTTTCCCTCTTTAGAGCACAGCCGGAGGAAGGGTCAGATCCTCTGACCTCCACTTCCCCTCAGGAAAATATGCCAGCATGCTGGGGGTCAACATGCCACTAAGATGCCCGGCTTTCACAGGAATGTGATAGAAACAAATGAGTGGTTGAACAGCGAGTGTGAGGGGGGAAGTCAGGAGGACTTCAAAGTTCACAAAAAAGCAGGTTGAAGTGAAGTGGAGGGAGGCTGTCGCACTGGTACGATCATCCCTTTAGTCCTCGCTCTATGTTACTTGACAAGAAAGACCGGTATTTTGTCTTTCTCGCAGGTGCACCAATACTCTGAGCTGAGATCACTCTGGAAGAGGCCTCTCTTATAACGTGAAACAGCTTTAGCCAAGATATGACATCATTTGTCTTTTATTTTTATTTTTGAACACGTACCACGATGTGATGAAAGAGCAGCTCCCAGGACTGGCTCAGCTTCTGGCTCCTCAACATGTCAAAGAAGTCATAGATGAAGTAACCTGTGGACACAGAGAGCATTTCGTTAATCACTCGATCAATCAAGCCAAACGCACCAGATTCCTCTGACGACATCAGACTCGAGCTCATCCAAGCGTGTCTGCTTCCGTGACGGCAGCGAAGGCAACCAAGATGCCTCTTAGAGAGAGCCTATTCATATCCTCCACTGCTATGCGCCCCTGCCTGCTATTAGCCGTATCCATGGTGATGGCTTTTTAAAATGCTGAAAACATAATGAAGGCTTGAGGATGGGGACGGATGGGGTGCGAGGGTGCGCGGGGCATTCATCGAGGCTGGATTTAACTCCATTATGTTGGAAATTTGACACCAGGACCCTTCTGTCAAGCTTGGGTTCCACTCGCCATAAACAAATTAGCGCCCACCACAGATTAAATAATCCATGCGGACTGACATCAAGCTTTTAATTTACGCGTTGCTATTATCTGATCACCAGTGTAGTCTTTTAGACACCAGCTTTTTCAGCTTCAAAGGTTATTTTCAGTCAAAGTCATGACCTGCCAACCGGAACACATGACTTGCTGTGTTTTCATAATGATTCATTCAGTATTGTCTGACACACAGGTGTGAAAAAGAGGAGTGACAAAAAAAAAAAAAAAAAAAAAAAAAAAAAGAAGGGGGGGGGGGGGTTTTTTTAAATGATGGGCACAGCTCCAGTGTAAAGCTGACACAGAACAATCACCAACGCTCAGAGGGGCAGAGAAGATGAGTTTCTACTGGATTCTTCCAAATGAGCTTGATTGTCATGCTTACATTAGAGGAGGGGAATTGCTTACTTAAGCAGGGGCAGTCAAACGGTGTGATTTTAGGGCCGATACGTGACTTCAGTGACTTTGTTGAAAGACTTTCATAAGTACGAATCTGAAAACTGCTGTTCACAAACGCTGTCCATCTAATCTGACTGAGCTGGAGCTGTTTTGCAAAGAAGAATGGGCAAAGCTGGTAGAGACAAACCCTAAAAGACTGGCAGCTGTAATTGCAGCAAAAGGTGGTTCTACAAAGGATTGACTCGGGGGGCTGAATATTTACGCACACCCCACTTTTCAGTTATTTGTTTGTAAAAAAATGTTTGGAATCATGTATGATTTTTGTTCCACTTCTCACGTGTACACCACTTTGTGTTGGTCTTTCACGTGGAATTCCAATAAAATTGATTCATGTTTGTGGCTGTACTGTGACAAAATGTGGGAAAGTTCAAGGGGGCCGAATACTTTTGCAAGCCACTGTAAATCAGTACAAAGGTTGCAGAAGGACCAGAGCTGTCCTGTAAGGAAACCCACCAACACTGAACACTTGAAGTTGTTATAGGCACGGGAATGAGCCGGAGTACTTGAACGGCAAGTATAAAAGACTGACGCAACAATTTCTCCATCTGAAACTCAAATTTTTGGTCATTCTCTCAAAATGCCAACTTACTGACTTCTGAGGAATTAACCCGACATTTGGAGTTATTAACTCAAAGTTACAACTTCGCTCTGTTTTGGGAAAATGTTTTTTTTTTCCAGTGGCAGAAAAACACCTTCATAGATGAGTGAAGCCTTAAACCTACATCCTCTTAACTCCTAACGAGAGAGCTGCACATGGGCTGCATACAGATTTGGGATCATACAGAGGTTTATGGGAAAACTCCACAATATCCTGACCTCTATAAACATTTTCCTGAGCAGTTTATGGGCTCAGGTCAGACCGAATAAAACATCAAGTCCATTTTATAACTTGTGCTCATTTTAAGTGTCTGAGCAGAGGATCATCCAGGCTCATTGGCTAATAACTCGCAAGTGGTTAGCCAGGGAGGATGCAGCACTTACAGTCAGTAAGACCCGCCCCTTATTAGTCATGGTTTCAAAACACCAACATGGCTAACAGAACTTCATGAATGGGTGAAGTCATAGAAGCTACGGCCATCTTTTATACTGTACTTACGCACATGTGCTCACAAACTTTCAAACAACAGGGAATAACAACATTTTTAAGTAAAAGTATACACAAAAAATCTCCCAATTTAAACTAGGTTTGACAGGCGGTTGGAAGGAGATGCACAACAGTACTTAAAAAGTAAAATAAAATATATATGGCATGAATCTTATTATGCTTATCACTGTATAATGAGAAAGCAGGATATTGTGTTACATTTTTTTATCTCAGAGACAGCTTTATGTACTGGACAAAAGTGGGGAACCACTGATGTCATGTTACTGTGAGGTCTGCAGCGTGGTAACACAGCGAGGAACAGCGCACAAATCTGCTGCCCTAAAGTCTCTGAAAACCTGCTGAGGGCCCAGAATCACTCCACATTTCTGCCTTTCTGTGGTATCTGATGTGGACAGCTTGCACACATCAAGTGACTTTCTTTGCACAGTTGCCGTCTTGGTCAAGTCACATGACTGTAACAGGAGTTACACCCAGTGCTTGGGACCGATGATAATGGCCCTCATTGATCTTCAGATCCCAACACTGCTCCTCGTTTTCGTCCCCTCCAAAGCAGCGTTTCCTGAAGGAATGTCAAATATCCCGGGAATCCTCTGTTAGCCCTCGCTGGCCTGGCACAGATCCAATAAATGTGCAGAGTTAAGAGAGCTCACGTGCCAAAGGCTGCTCCAGAATACTCAAAGCATTAATGAGGAAAAAGTAAAAACAGAGCAAAGTTGCTATTTTAAGAAATCGGGGTAGCAAGAGCACCTTGGTTTGAAAGATCTTAATGAAATCAGGGAAAATCGAATTTTTGCAAGTTTCTAATCTGGTTTAGAGAGCTGATGGTAAAATTCAACGTAGCCTACTTGATACACAGTATGTGAACTTCAGCCGAGCTTAATTGATTCAGTCAAACGCAGTTTTAGGTTTAAACACATCCTGGTAGCTGCTACGATGATATTGATTAATTTAACGGTAAAAAAGAAAGCAGGTTAAACCTGTGGTTTAGCTTATTCACCATTTCAAGGCTCTAGGGTGTAAAAATGCTCATTTTAATGTCCACACCATTCTGATTTGGTCCGGTGTGATTCAGATTATCTGATAATATAAACTTTATTTATCTCAAAAACTGAGAAATATCTCAAGTTTACAAATTAACCTAAATAAATGTACAGCAGGTAAACAAACATTACAGAGAAATCCCTCACATGGGGGAAAAAAGTGAGAAAAATAAAAATAAAAAGTATATTTTTAATAAACTCCATAATTGCTGTTGAATATATTTACGAATATATTTTTTTCAGATAAAGTAAAGTGGACTTGCCTTTTTTGAGCAATCTTTGAGTCAAACCATGCACGTTCCACCATGTAAAAGTTGACTTTAGACCTTTTTAATCATTTGCTAACAGAACTGTAGCAATACAAACAATACTATTTGTTTCAGTCACATTTCCAGCATGGACTCTTTACCCTCCTCACCGGTTACCCAGTTCTCACCTATGACCCTCAAAATTCGTGTTTTTTTTGTTTGTTTTTTTAAAAAAGGTGGCTCACGATCTAACAAATCTGTTAGATGACTCAGGTGAATTAACCACCGTAACAAACAGCAGGGCCGCACAGTGGCTCATCAGTCAGTGTAGGTTTGAAGCTGTCCCAAAGACCTTGCTTGTCAGGTTATCTGGTGATTCTGAAGTGGCTGCTGGAGTGGCGGTAAATGGTTATCTGCTTCTCAGTCTGTTAAGAAAAATGGTGACTGGGTGTGCCGGCGAGAGACACGTGTGCAGAAGGTAAAAGTAATAAATCAGCCATGGATGAAGGTTACATGTCTGAACCTATGGGTGATAGTGCTATATAAAAAAAAGGGGGGTAAAAAGGTAAACCTGCACAGCTCGTGCAGCAGCTGCACCTGTTACTGGACCTCTGGGGCAACATGTAACATATGTGTGGCATTACAGTTATTTTGTTTGAAGCTCTGAAGAAGTTTGACTTACTCATAACCACAAGCATAAAAAAAAAAATCAGTAGTGGTTTAATTCTGTAGCAAAACAACAGCTGTTTCCTAAGATGGAGATATGGCCAAACTGGAAATTTTTAAAACTCAAGTGGTTCAAACTGATGTCTCCAGAGGTTGAACATGCACATTCTGACACTCCTACCCACATCTGCTGCACTAAGGGATCAATGAAATTTAAAAAAAAATGCATATAAAGTACATAAAAGAACTGAATTAAATAGATAAAATCAAGAAAACAAATATCTAAATAATAAAAAATGAAAATGTAACTAAAATATCAAATCATGATTAGTTTTATTTAAAAGAAATAAAGAACAGTAAGCTAAGCTCTGTTAAATCACTTTTTTTCATTTGTTGAGATGAAATTCAGTTAAAAAGGTGCCCAATTGGTTAATCTAATATAGACAACTGCCAAGCTATGGCTCGGATTTGCCCGTTAAAATAAAAGGTTTTACATAAACGACGTAAGCCCTTTAGTCTGGAGCTACTTTGGCGCCATCCAGGAATTAGATTTCACACTTAACCTCAGGATGGTTGCACTCAGTAAAACCGTACACATAGCGTCACAACTACGAGATAACTAAGTAGGAGACTACTCACCGATTGAGAAAGACACCAAGACGTGAGAAAACACGGAATGAGTCTCTATGAGATCCTCGGCCATCTGCGGGTGCAGGAAAAAGCTGGAAAAAACGGATTGACAGCGGTTCAGTTAAAGCTTTTCCAAATGCCTGGGTCAGTAAGTGCGCTTCTTTTAACACATGGGGTCATAGGGATAAGCGGAATAAACCATAAGCTATGTAAACAGTGACTAAAGAAGTCAAACAGCATTAAAAATAAAATCAAATACAGCCGTGTTTAAAACCACATTATGGACCCATCCCTGCGCATCCATCTATGCGCACAACCAAACCAAAACCAAATCCCAACATTTTCCTTTCCTCCAAGCAGATCCACACTGAATTAAAAACGTCTTAACGTCTTACCAAAGCACTGCCCACGTCGCGGTGATCATACTGTGCACACACGACGTGGAGATGTTTCTCCATTTCCAAACGTTCCTGCAGGCAGACTCGGGTGTGGGGAGTTTTCCGACCCCGCTGTTCACGAACTTGAAAAATCCCACAGAACCCCCGATCGTCAAAATCACTGACCCCAACTCCATCGCGAAAAGGTTTGGTCCACGAGGTGAAGACTTCAAAAGCCACAAGTGCCTCCCCCCTTAGTCTCCACAAAGTGAGCACTGATATATATAGACGCGACTATGGTGGTTGTGGCTGTGCTGCTGGCGACCGTGGCCCAGACAAACACACGACAGCGGGCTTACTTGTTTGCGACGACCCAGACAGTCACGTTAACACACCGGAGAGCCCCCGATCAGCTCAGGTCACCAGGCGCTCCGTTAGGGTCGTGAAACGCACGGCTTGGCGCTTATTGTCCACAGAGAGAAGGCGTGGACGCGTCTGGTGAATGATTTCCCGCTGACATGCACTGAACGTGGAGTGATTTCTCTCTCTTTTTTCTTTCTTCTCCCTCTGCCTATAATAATCCCGTAAAGAACAGGTCCGCGATCACAGGAAGAACCGGTAGGTGTGAATGGAAGCTATCGGAGTGATGCCCTGTTTCCAGTTGTGAAACCACCCTGTTGTAAAACCTCATCCGTGCTTGTGTAACTTTTTGACATCAACACACCAAACAGCAGCTTCTCCCCGCCCTACTATGAAGGGGCGCGGCCAAGCGCGTTTTCACGTGTTGTGTTGAGTTCACGTGCTGTCCGAAAAGCCTCTCATAACTTCTCTCGTAACATTTACGGGGTTCATAACGACTATAAACATTATAGGTATGTGTACTTTAGACTTTGCTGCTCTGAGAGGCTCTGCGGGACATACAACACTGCCTATTTTACGCACTGTTATACTCTCATTTACAATTTATAACTTTATAAAAATAAAGAAATATCTTCTTTATTTGGCTGTTTCCTTTGATGGTTGCCACAGTCAATCATTTGCCTCCATCCTACCCTATCATCATGCACGTTCTCCTTCACTACATCCATGAACTTGCTCCTGTCCATTTTTGACATCCTTTGGTCCACCATTCCTCCAATGCGCATGTCCAACCCATCTCAGTCTTGGGTCTCTACCTTTGTCTCCAAACTGCTCCACCTGAGCTGTCCCTCTGGAGTAATCATTTCTCATCATGTCCATCCTCTTCAATCTTAACACCTTCATCTTGGCCTCAGGTCTTTGTCTTCAAACTGTGCATCAGAGCAGGCTTCACTATTGTCTTGGAAACCTTTCCATTCACTCCTGATGTTATCTTTCTGTAACAAATCACCCATGACACTTGTCTCCACCCACTCCACCCTGCCTGATCTATCTTCTCACCTCTCTTGTGCACTCTCTGTTGCTTCGGATGGTTGACTCCAGGTATTTAAACTACCTGTACTCCCTGCAGCTTCACTGCTACACCTGTCCGCATCACACGGATGTATTCTTTCCTCCTTCCACTGACTTTTTTCCCACTCCTCTCCACAGCATGCCTCCACCTTTCCAGACTCTCTTCCAAGCTGATCCTTGATGTAATCCCACCCCCACTTTTAACGCATCTGTCACTCCGACCACACACCTCCCCACTGCCTCACTGCCCTGCACCACCCTCACATACTTGTCTGCCGCTCCAAACCTCCTCATGCAGTCCCACAGCTCCTACCTTGGCACCCTGTCACATGCCCTCTCATATCAACAAAGGCAAAGTGAAGCTCCTTCCGACCTTCTCTACCAACTGTTAAAGACAGCAGTTGAATATGCAAACAGATATTAATTGCTGGACCATCATGTGCAGTTTTTATAACAGCTTGTTATTGTTGCTTTATTCAAAGAACAACAAAAACAAACAAACAAACAAACAAAAAAATCCTCCAGAATTCTCTCGAACCTCCCATAAACAAAGTTATGAATTACAAACAGCCTTTAAAGCATCACCGCCTCTAACGCAAATCATTGGCTCAGAAACCACCGCGGATTCATGGGAGTAGTAGTTTATTTGTATATGTGACTACAGATCACATAAGGGAAAGCGTGGTGCTTTGATTCTGACATATTTATGATATATGAGTGCAAAATAAATAATAGTGGTATGATCCACTCTTCTCTGAATTTACATGGAAGCCAAATTAATGTTTTGTTTCCCACTCATGTTTTTTTCCCCTGTGGTAGAGACCAAACGAGCGCCGCTTTCATTCACGTCCGGACCTGAACATGCACACAATGATTGCTGTGATCTTTAATGACACAGCGACATCACGCGGCTAAAAGCAAAAACACACACAACCATAAAGCGTACTGAGCTACAAAGAAGAGCAAAATGATTTGTAGGATGAGTGTTTTATTCCAGTATAACAACCAAAGACTAATGCAGCATAGATTAAAAAACAATACACTTTGGGTTAAAGTAAGATTTAATAAGCTTCTCAGCTGTATAAGAGGTGAATGAGCTCTACCACCTCCTCCATATGGGGTAGCTCAAAAGTGGGACGGCCAATATCAGAAGGTTCTGATTGATAATCAATCTCTGTCTCCCCAGTCCTTGTGTCAAAGTGTCTTTGGGCAGCCAAAGTTATTGCATAAATTCAAGTTGACAGTGTGTGTGTGTGTGTGTGTGTGTGTGTGTGTGTGTGTGTGTGTGTGTGTGTGT
>NW_024582376.1:2621006-2635786 GCF_018398535.1 Haplochromis burtoni
TTATTCTATTGTATATAGCATTCTTTCTATTTTGTATAGTATGTTATTCTCTTTAACTTATTCTATTCTATTGTTTTTATGCTTTTCTCTTATTTCGCTTAATTGTTTACTGCTCTTATACTTTCTGCCGTGACCAAAAATTTCCCACGTGTGGGACTAATAAAGGTTTATCTTGTCTTATCTACTTTACTTACTATTTAAATAAAAGTTCTTTGAATGCACAAAATACACTTGAATATTTTTGGCCAATATATCTTATTGCATATAATCTCCCCCCATTTAGATCATAATATATTACCATTGGTAAGGTGACTAACACCGACTGGTTTAACCTATTTCGTGTATGTTTGGTCAGAGATTATAAGAGACTGGCTGACAAATGCACCTCACATTCAGGTTACGGCATGTTTATGTTAAAACTATAGACACAAGGGAGATGTTTCTCAGAAATGTGGTTATGGCTCATGGGGTTATAGCAGTGTGTGTCTGTTTCCCAACACAGGAAAGGACCTCTTTGTTTAAAATCCAAACATACAGCCCAAGATAGACTATAAGGGCCACATTTTTTTCACTAAAGCAAAATCCTTCTGAACGTATTTCTGTGCTATGATACTTTATACTTCTACTACTGTCATGGTCCATGGGAGTGTCTGGGGTTTTTCCACCTGTGGTTGCCAGTCTCCTGTCCATCCCTTTGGGGGTGGAGCTTCCTGCGTCTCTCCTGGGCCTTTACAAGTAATCAGCAGGAGGGTTTCTTAAAACAGGGCAACCTGCCACTCCTCACCAGTTCGTTATGCACTCTTCGGTGGTAACTAGGCAGCTCTTTTTGGAAATTGTTTTACCTGTTTTCCTCGTGTAATGTTGTCTTCCTGTGTACAGAGGGTGTGGCTTCCTGTGATTGGTCTCACCTGGAGTTGACTTCTCACTCCTCCGTTCTGTAAACATCTGTCTCTCCTCCTTGCCTGCTTGGCTGCCCCCGGCCTGACCTGCACCCCTCTCTCGCTCCTACGTTTATCACTGCAGGCTCCCCCGCCCTATAGTTCCCATCGTGATTGTTCCCGTTGCCATCCCTACCCAGATCCTCACTTCCCTGTAGCCTTCACGGTTCAATAAAGACTCTTGTAAAAAGTTCCCTGGTGTGTTGTGTCCATTCCTTGTGCGAACCTTTGGTTCATGGCAACTATACTTTATTTTGGATGCAAATACTGTGTACTCCATGTCATTTATGTTAAAAGGTTCATTTGATTATTATTCATTATTCATGCATCCCAACAGTATTTAGTAACAGAATGGTGGTGTCTTTTCCCCCCGCCTTTCAGCTCTGGCTGTACACTATGCACACTACACTATACATCTATTACTAATGATAATAAATAAATAAACACTAAAGTAAAAACCTTTTCCTACATAAAAAAATAAATTGGCTAACAAGAGCAGACTATAGAGAGTTTATAGAGCTCGTCTTGGCTAAGTAAATGTTTTTGGCACAACAGTGGATTCATATCATGACAGGGCAGGTTTTCATGTCTTCATATAAGTTGATGGTTTTGCCACAGTAAAGTACATGTCACTGCTCAATCTTGCTGAGTCACGTAACAGGACAAATAAACGGTGCACCATTAAAGGCTTTCAACTGTCTTACAGATTTATTGTCAAAATGTTATCTTTTAGCGCCTCTTTATTTGGCCTGAGAAATGAGCTTAACCATTTCTTCTCCCCACAGTAATTCTTAATTCCAAAAAGAGCCTTCTTTTAAGTACAAAAAGAGCCTTCACACCTAAAATCCCAGGACCAGACCTGTTCCACCTATTCAAGTCCTACTTACTCATTTTTCAAACTTCACTGAGAGTTTTTACTGAGAACAAGAGGTGTAAATACACATCTTAATACTGCAAAAAAAAAAACACATGGAAAGCTCAAAAACGAAAGTCCAAAAGCTGCTACAGGTGTTTTATATTTAATAAGTTTTCTGTGGGTGTGTGCAGCTTCCCTCACTAGTGATTTGCGATACCACTGATTTCCTTTCCGATCCGATACGAGTAAAATTCACGGTAGTATCGACGATACTGATCCAATACCGATACTCTGTACAAAAACTTAATGTTTCATTGTATTTCATAATACAATATATAATTGTATTATGGTAAATGGCCTCTATTTGTATAGCGCTTTACTTAGTCCCTAAGGACCCCAAAGTGCTTTACAATACATTCAGTCATCCACACATTCACACACAGGTGATGGCAAGCTACATTGTAGCCACAGCTGCCCTGGGGCGCACTGACAGAGGCGAGGTTGCCGGACACTGACCACCACCAGTAGGCAACAGGTAAATGTCTTGCCCAAGGCCACAATGGCTGAGACTGTCCGAGCCGGGGATCTGACCGGCAACCTTCCGATTACAAGACGAACTGCCAACTCTTGAGCCACGATCGCTGTATTATGTACATATTATCTAATTGTAGTTCCTTCCAATTTAGATGATCCGAATGATATAGTTTCTTTCCACGGTGTTCCTGTTAATGAAAAACTACAAATTTACCCCAAAGTACTAAAATATCGATATTTTAATATGAGAATCGATTCTAGAACATAAATTACTGGCATCAGAAGAATCGATATTTCAGTATCGATCCACACACCACTATCCCTCACAGTTGTACCGACGTGTGGGAAGTGGAAGAGGAGGACACTAGCATTGAATTTCTCGAAACCTGTCACCCCACCTCGAACACATATGATAGGCTGCTTTTGTCTTTGCAAACAACAGGCACGATTAGAGTGTCCAGCTTCAGAGGGCTAGGAAATAAATGAGTCTGTTTTTTGCTAAATCATCATTGCTGTCATCTCTGTCCTACCCTTTTCTGATTACATCACAGGAACATTTAGTTTTTGTTGTTTTATTTCCCACAGAGTAGGACTCTAAGTTAGGAGAGAAAGATGCCTTTACAACAACAGCGGTTAGTTTCGAGCTTAGTTTAGTTTAGAAGTCAAATGAATCATCAGGCATAAAGCACACTTCTTTTATAAATTTCACAATCAACAGAGATAAGAGAGAAAAGCATCCAGAGGCAAAGCGTCACCGCCTTGGATCCTGATTGTGCATTGCCTGTTATGTTGAGAAGATGAGGGTGAGAAGCTTTAAGGTTTTCATGCATTTATTCAACAGTCTGCACAAGAATATTCGTTCTTTCTATTGGACCGAGGTGAGAAACAACCCATACTTATGTCAAGCAGCATCATGATCCAATAAAAGAATGATTCACATAAATCCATGAGTATGGGTTATAGGTAACAATTTTCAGGGGTTTCACTATCACGCACGCTATGATATGGTACTACATTATTGAAGGTCACATTACCTCATGATCGGTAATTTGGTGATGGGAATGGTCATTTGAGGGCTTTTAATGATATGTTTGAACTGTTCTCTTTCTAGAGTGGAATGATTGTCCAGTGTACATATTCAATGATTTTGACAAACAGACAATTAAAAAGATAAGACACACTAGCAAAAGATAAGAAGAGAACATGAGCAGATTTCAGTCTCATGTTTTAACTGTATTTTTTCACAGCAAGGCTAATGACATTTGAATGATTGTTTCTTGAGCTCTGATAACCTTGTGTATTGTTGTTAATGAACTCTTCTTCCTTTGGCAGCTTCCTTTAGGGGTTGTATGGCTCCATCCCACCATATCCACACCATCCTTTGTGATCATTTTCATGTGCTAAGAGCTTTGTGTTCATCCATTCAAACCATCCAGCCTCGTCTCTCTTAACTTTGTTTCCAAATTCACTCCACCTGAACTGCTCCTCTGATACATCCATTTCTTCTTTCTTATTCTAATCATAAAATATTACAGAACATTAACATCTAAACCCCCTAAAACATTGAACAGAAAGCTAAAAACCAAGGGTCCAAGACTCAGGGAGCAATTCTTTGCCTCCCTTTCTTCCCTCGTTTTCTGTTAATAATGACACGCCTGAAGTATCATTTGACCTCTAAACGAAGCTGATTATCCACAACAAGTGTGTTCTTAACCACTGTTGTTGTAAAAGCATCTATCTGTTCTGACTGTGAGTCCTACCATGGAGAAAAAAACCCCCTATATGTTCCTTATAAAGTGGTCAAAAAGGGTAGGACAGAGACTTCAGCAATGGTGATTTAGCAAAAACCTACTTGTAACTGTCATTGTCATGATGACCCTGAAACCCGACACTCCTAGCACTGCTTATTGTTTGCAAAGACAAAAGCAACCCATTGTATGTGCGAGAGGTGAGGTGATAGGTTTGGACAAATTCAACGCTAGTGTCCTCCTCCTCTCACACGCCTGTACACCTGTGAGGAAAACTTCACGGGCAAGTACGCACACTTTTTCATTTTGTTTGATTAATTTTTTTGCTTTAAATTCAGTTTCAGTTAGTTTCCAGATGCGATTCTCTTATTTCACTTTTGTTTTTAATAGTTTGAAACTGTTTGGTATTATTTTAGTTTTTATTGGTCTTAATCTTTTTAATTATTATTATATGGAGGGAGTAAGTCAGTGACAATATTTAGGAAAATGTGTACAGGTGTTATAATAAAAAAGCAGTAAACTCCCAGTGGTGTGGACACCCAGAATCTCAAAAAAGTTCTGATAACAATTTTTTTTTTTTTACCAAACTAACATAAACTATATTTTAGCTAATTGTTATTTATAGCTAATCTTAGAAAGACTGTTCAGTACAGAAATTAAGCCCAACAATCATGTTTTACAGTCCTGTGGTCTCAGCCTCAGATACTTACCAAATCAAAGCTCATGTGAAAACAAACAAATGAACAAAAGATTTTCTCCTTCATTTCTGTCAAACAAAGCTGTATGAAACGTTTCCAGCGGTTGGTGTCATGGTTGCTAGGGAACCTGGGCAGCGTGATGGAGGCCAGACTGTCCCATTTCACAAGCCTCAAACTTCTGGCCTTAGCGGTCTTTGAGTACGCGGCCCTTGTGGACCGTTAAGGCTGCGTACTTTAAGGCTGCAGACCCTGAATTGGGATACAGCCATATAATACTGATGACCAGTGGCGGTCCTAGCCTGTTTGGCGCACACACACACACACGCGCGCACACATAAAACATATTAAGGATTGTACATTAACATAAAACTGTTGTCGGAACTAATTAATATTAAAATCTGTAACATAATGTTTGGAGTTTTGTCTGTTACTGTTACTATTTTTACCATTTCTTTTTGGAGCAACTGTAATCCACATTATTTCCTTAGGGATTAATAAAGTACATCTGCTTACCTGTATCTTTTGCTCGTTTCTCCTCTTCTTTTCTATTTTTTTCTAAAACTGAGCACCTGATGGCTTTGAACTTTTCTTGTCCATCTTCCATTGGTTTTAATTTTGCACTCCAGTATGAAGACAAATCCCCCATATCGAGGATCGCCACAACATAACCTAATAGACCTACACCTTAGTTCACAGATTCACTTTGTTTAAGGTGTATTTCTGGGATTTCGCACAACCCAGGATTCAAATCATGAATACACAATAGGCTTGGATTTCAAACATTATGAATGAAATGTGCTCTATTTGGAAGCAGCCAGCCTCCCTCCCGTTTTGACGGGTTGTGTGTGAGACTTTAAATCATCAAACTGTAAATTATAAATTTTAAATTGTTATTGATCCCTTTACCCCTAGTCCTAAAGTGTATATTTATTTTCTTACTCTTCTTATATTTATTGTTTGTTTACTTGCACTGCTGTAACTGGAGCCTCGTCGTGTCGTCTCTCTATATACTGGACTGTATGTAGCGGAGATGACAATAAAGTTTACTTTGACTTCAGCAGCAAGCAGGCGCACAGAGGACTCGCGCTCACTTTTCGCATATAGAATTTGTAGAAAAAACATCGGTGCAAATTATAAGTCTGTATCATGATGTCTGGTGTTTTCGTGTTTGTTGTTTTGTTTTTATTTTGTTTTATTTTGCGAGTTGGTTATTAGATGCCGGCGTTTTAGGCTAATAGTTAGGCTAACAGACTTACCTCTCATCTTTTCTTTCCTCACAAAACCGATAGATCCTCCACTTCTTTTAAGTGTCACCCAGCACAATTCTTAGCATATTTTGGTTCCTGCAAATGGTCTGTCGGGTTATTGTCTCCCCAGGAACACTTCCCTTGTGCTTTTGGGAATCTGTTCTTTCCTATTTCTGTTTTCGTTTTTCCGATTTCCATTGTGTTTTGTGCCTTTGCAGTGTTTTTCTTATCGCTGGTGTTTTCTTAAGTTGCAGTCTGTTTGGCCTCTCAGGGCCACCGTATCATCATCATCATCATCATCATCAACTCTCACCACATGACAGCTGTGATTGAACTAAAACTGGGTTATGACTTTTACATTTAAGGAATAGAAACTAATTTTCAAACCTTTATGCTTTGCCTCTTTCCATGTAGCTAATAATAGGGCACATGGCTGTACACAAGCCTGAAAACCATGCACGGCATGCTGCAGATCATTTCTGATTAAATGCCCTCCCTCCCCCCACCCTGGTGTGCCACCCCACTGACGACAGCCCAGTAACGCCCCTGCTCCTTGCTATTCTACCAAGTAAAACCTGCAAAAGCGGTTCTGCAGGTATCTATCCTCTGGTACACAGGTGTTCGTACTGATCCTTCGTTAGTCAGCGCTAATCTTTTTTTTTTTCATGGCGTAACTGTGCGGTCTGTTCCTCCCGTATACGGACTGTATACGCTATACGTGCTGTGCAGCCGATTGTCAATCCCTTTATTGTTCCTCCTCGGTTACGGTTGGCTGAGGGAGGAGCTCGCGGGACCGGCTGGCTGTCACGCGGGGGGTGTTCATCTGACAGTCTGGCATTCTCCTCCGTGCTGCTCAGCTGCAAAGAAACAGGTGAGTGCAGCCTCACGGGGCTCGCTGTTTCTTTCTTTAAACCAGCTAGCTGTATTTTTATTGTATACGTGGAAATAATGCGTAGTTTCTGCACGCGGAGATTTCGATATCGCTGTAAGCTAGATGTAAATCACAGTCTATAGCGGGGGTGTCAAACATAGGGCACGGGGGCCAAAATCTGACGGCAAAGACTCCGATGTCATACCAAAAAGTGATTTTTGCTATTTACATGTTTGTTATTTGTTTTGTTTTTTCGTTGTTTAAATATTGTTTATACAGCTAAACAGGTATTGTGATATATGAAATAAAGAGGTGGCCAGTTTTTGCAAGCATCATTATGACTCTGCTTTATTGTCCCCACTCCGTGTTTGACATTGTTATCAGCCCAGTCTATTTTATTTCTTAAAATATCTCTACAGAACTTTTATGTTTTGCCGCCAGCTTGTCCAAGTCTCTCTTGAGACTGTTTACCTGGATAAATAAAGATGTATAAAAGTCACAACAGGCAACAACTGATTGCAGCTTCTGAATTTTTAATCTCATTGTGTCTTGACATCATTTATGTTTAACAGATTATCAACAAATCGTATACAAAAGTTTTTTTGTATAAGTTTTACAGCTTTTCCTGCTGATAAAGACCTTTCCCCCTTGGCTGTTCATTATGGCGCCATTAATAAAAATAATACTAATAATAATTATAATGACAAATAATAAGTTAAAAAGTTCTAGTTAAACAATTAAATGACAGCAAAATTCCTGTTTTTTCTCTCTCTACAGCAGGATTTCATTGTCATGTAGAAAACCTGAGATGTACTGTTGGAATTGCACTTCTTTTCCTCAATTTATTTCAGGAATTAAATGCGTAGTTAAACTTTGTTACACTAAAAAAAAAAGGGCGATAAACCCTTAATTCTGATTTATACAGGCTGATAGACTACTTCAGTCATTTTGGCTGTAAAACTAAAAAAAAATATCACTGAGGAGTTACTATAATGTGAAGTGCACATGGTAAAATCTATGCAGCGCTGATTTCACCATGTGCTGATCAGGCAGCAGTGCCTTGCGACTGTCTTGTGTTACAATGACACACCGAATGTCCCCGTAAAGCTCGTCTTTTTTCTGAAATGGTTTGAATTTTGTCTGTAGCATGAAGGGTAATAAGGTTAAAGAGAGCATGTAAAGAAAAGGTTAAGATGTGAGCCATGATGTAAAATTAGTTTGGCATCATTGACCTATTGTGTGTGTGAATGTGTGTGTGAATGGGTGGATGACTGGATATGTAAAGCCCTTAGGGACTAGTAAAGCTCTATATAAATACAGGCCATTTACCATTTATTAGTCTTAGTGTTAGCCTAAAGTTTTGGCCTTCTTATATATAAATAATGATGCTTGTTTACTTCATTTGAACCCTTGTTATACTAATAGGCTGCTGTACAGCTCAGTCTGTATATGATCTTCATCGATTCTGCAGAACGAGGCAGAAAGTGTTTTCTGTACCCAACATATATTTTTTTTCTGCATTTGCTCTCTTACCTTCTGTTAATTAGAAACATAGGTGAGCTGTGATTAATGTTTAATATTTAATTACCAAGAAGCGTTTCAGTTGAAATGTAGAAGTATTTGCAATGAAAATGTTTCACAGCAGCTAAATCTATTCATGCGTGGTTATTCTGGCCGTATCCTGCATGTTGTCTGTTTTCTACTAAGCTGGTTTGTAGCTGACTTTGGTCTAGACACGCATTATCATAAATCTTGGCAGTCTGCGGGCCCACCCAGTCATTCTAACAGCAAACATGTTTACTTAGGGTGGTTAACATATTGCAGGATGAATCAGTGCCAAGAAACTGGTCAAACGGAGACCCAGGAGGAGGTGACGGAACTGGTGTGTCAGGAGGCTGATCTCAAAGATGGACAGTAAGTCACAATGCAATTCACCACATCTGCTTGTGATACCTTTGCAAACAGGAAACCAGGTCAAAAGTTCAAAATCAGTGCAGAGGGATCAGAGAAGCAGCGGTCATATACGACACAGCGAAAAATCTAAGAAAAACAAACACTGGGAGCAAAGACCTGATCTGTCACCCAGGGAAGCATGGTATCTTATTCCAACGTTTCTTAACGAAACGGTGAATGTAATTGAAAGGATATATTTGAACCCAAGATGTTATATTTTCCTAAACCAAACCAAGTGGCCGAAGTAAATGAAATAGTTTAAAGGATAAGAAAGCTCTTTGGTAGAAAGCCCTGAAGCCAGCCCTTTGCTGCTAATCTTAAAAGATGTGCAGATCAACCTTCGGGTGGCACAGTAATTGTGTGATCCACTACTTAGCAAATTAATTAGCGATATGTGGTATTTACAAGCTGTTGGGAAAGAGCACAAAGACAGGGAGTTTAAAAAAACAGAGGGACGTTAGAAACAACATCAAAATAAAAGAGGAAAATGGTAAAAAAACAAAGGTTTTTATAATGATTTCTTCTTTTGCTCCTTTTGTGTTCATGCAGAATGAAAGAAGTAACTGTGGGGGATCAGAAGGTGCTGCTAGTCCGCAGCGAGGGTCAGTACAGCGCGGTTGGAGGCAGGTGCTCTCATTACGGTGCACCTCTGATCAAGGGTAAGGACTTAAGTTAGGTCTCGGCTATTTATCTTTCTCGCTTTCTTTCACTTTCTAAGTTGCACGCTCTGTGTTAATTCAGGGACACTGGTTGGTGACAGAGTGAGATGTCCTTTTCATGGTGCGTGCTTCAATGTCAGGAATGGAGATATTGAGGATTATCCAGGTCTGGACAGTCTGCCCTGCTACAAGGTGAAATGGCACTTATCACAAGTTCATCCAGGATTTTCTTTGTCATGATTCTGGTTTTCTGCTCAGTCACTTCCTGTATTGTGAAATATTTTCTGTTGGCTTTTTTTTTTTCTCTTTAAAGCCCTCCTTCTGCCACACCTGTATTCAAGTCGTCTCTGCAGTGTATATGCAAACACCTCCTGCCTAACACTGCCATGTTGTCAGATATTCTTGGTCAAAGGCTTTAAAGAAGTTTGCGAGTGGTATTGTTTGTTTCATCCCTCACTTTTTGTTTACACCTACCTCAATTCAACAGCTGGATTTTTGGATTTGACCTCTGATTCTGTGGCTTCCTGCATTTGGGTCATTTTCTCCATTGTTTATTACATTTTCTCACAAATTGATGGATTCATTTTGTAGCTCACCTGCCCAAAGAGTCGATCAGCTTATGCCATGGTGAGGTGTCCCTCATTCATCTGTCCCATCTCGCTTCACCAGAATCACTACACCTACAGTTTTGGTCAAAAATTGGATCACTGTGATCACCTAATGCGTCTTCACTCAGATTGTGTTCAAGTTCAAGGTCATACATGTTACTTTTACAGGCAGTAACGTGTGTCTTGTGATCGCTCATGAGACGATTTGACTAATATACCGTTGAAGTTCTGGTTCCAGTTTAATGTAATTGTATAAAGAATAAAGATATATTAAAGGAGTTTAAATTAATTAAGGGCTCAGATCATTTTAACAATATTTATATTTATATTTGAGCTTATGAAAAACATTTAGGAGAGGCTGTAGTTCTTTTGCATCTGAGCTTCTCAAACAGGGAACGTTTGATCAAAAAAAGGCAAAAATAATGTATGAAAAGGGCTTTTCTTTCTAAACCTATACACATCTGGTTCTGTTATCCTATCTCATTATGGTTCAGCAAACTTTCTGCCTATTAAAAATGTTTTCAGGGAAACTATTCTGTTCACCTACAGTCAGGCAACAATCATAAATGTGGTTTCATTTAACAGGTCAAAGTTGAAGACGGCAAGGTGTACGTTTCAATCAACAAAAAAGTAAGGCAGATCAGGTATAAGACGATTAAAATGAACCAAAGTGCACTTTTATGTTGTGTTACAATGCACTGTGTGTTTGTCTCAGTCTCTGACCGTAACCAAACGGGTGAAAGAGATGTGCAGTGTGGTGCCGGACGTCAAACATACTATTCTGCTCATAGGAGGAGGTGAGAACTTTGTAATGAATATGAGATGGAAATATTCATCAGTCCTTTTTAACCGACAGGCAGGTTTAAGGCATGGCAGCTTTTTGTACTATTTAAAGTATTCAGGCAAAAGTGAAGACAGAGACTAGGAGGTATAAAAATAAAAAAAAATCACAGTCCTGAACATAGAAACTGTAATTTCAGGCCCCGCCTCTCTGGTCTGCACTGAGACGCTTCGGCAAAATTGCTACCAGGGTCGCATCATCATCATAACTAAAGACTCCGTGCCTCCATTTGATAAACCCAAACTGAGCAAGGTAAGCACCAGGATAAGGGGGTAGATGCCCATGTGTTTGTATTTCTGCCTTTTGATTTGTGTTTTTCTCTCTGAGTGGTTTTAGTGAGTGGCATTCCTTCTTTCAGGCTCTGAATGTGGAGAGCAGCAGCATCCTTCTCCGGCCAGATGACTTTTATCAACGATACGGGATGGAGATGTGGACAAAGAAAGAGGTTAGAATATATTTTTGATGCACTCTCGCCAAGTTTTGGAAATCAATCTTCTCTTGGGGAATAGTAAGATCTGCGGGCCTTAAGAGGGTCTGCTGTTTGGTAATCGGTGTAGTATTAATAGCAGTTTTATTTATTTAGTATATTTAATTATGCTCAGACTCAACGTGCTTAGCACAGAAGATAAAAACATAAATGCCTGTGTAGGTTTACAATAAAAACAGCAAAATAAAACTAAAATACAAGCAAACATACACATGCACACCCACACACACTTAGTCCAGTTTCTTGGCCTGTGAGAGAAGAAAGGTTTTTAAGTCTGTTTCTGAATGTAGACACAGCTGGAACTGACCTCGGGTCAGTAACTGAAAGTACCCTCAGCACGCTTGGATCTAATTCTGGAGATGGTAAAATGGTAAATGGACAAGTTCTTGTATAGCACTTTTCTACTTGAGCAGGATTTTAAATGTAATTGTGTTTTGAGCTGGGAGCCAGTGAAGTGACTTGACTACAGGGGTATGTTTTTGTGTATGTGTAAGGTTTGTGCGTTGCTTTGCAGGTGGTGTCAGTAAATCCAGCCAAGAAGGAAGTGAAAATGAGTGATGGCACTCTGCAGCGTTACGACCAGCTCCTCATCGCAACAGGCTGCAGGTGAGACCGTCTTTAATGAGCAAAAGCAAACGTACATTGTATGTGTCACAACATGTCACAAGTTGTGGTCCCTTTTTAAAATTTTATTTTTTTTTGTTCACAGGGCACGGCCGCTCACCTGTCCTGGTTCAGACCTGGAAGGAGTAAAGTTACTGCAGAGTTACGAAGACGCCAAAGACATTTACAGCTCCAGCCTTGGCCAGAAAGTAGTTGTTACCGGAGCGTCTTTCATAGGTTATTAAATAAGGTTTCTTTTTTTATGTTAAAGAATGAGACATCTTTCATCTTTTTGCCCATCGGGGTTGACGTGACGCTCTTTGCTCATAGATATCTGACAGCTATGGCACACAAATGTGCACGTCGCTGATGAGCTTTTCATTTGCATATTAGGTATGGAGGTGGCGTCCTACTTTTCAGACAAAGCTGCCAGTGTGGCTATGGTTGGCACTACTCAATACCCGTTTGAGCGCACTCTGGGGTCAGAGATCGGCCAGCTGAGTATGCAAGTGCGCGACTATGATGACAACAGTTTTCAGTGCTACTCTTTTGGATTTTTTTTAATTAACATAATTAAAACACAGTTTTTCACTTTCAGATGTTGGAAGAAAAAAATGTGAAGTTCCACATGAACGATCGAGTCACCGAGATCAGAGGAGAGAATGGGAAGGTATCTCTGCCTGCCATTATTTTCATGACGGACGGTTTGGTTAATGATTGTAGAACAGGAATACATGTCACCCGCAGCATTAGTAACAAAGATCAAACATCAACCCTCATGGTATCGCTTGTAAAATAACCCATTATCTCTGAAGTCTAATATATTCTGCTTAAACAGCCATAACTGATGTTTTTTTGGGGGGGGATTTTCAGGTGAAGCAGGTGGTGTTGAAGAGTGGTGTAGTCCTGGAGGCTGATGTTGTGATTGCTGGCATTGGTAGTTATTTTTCTACTTCAGTGTTTAGGTCTGCCTGAAATGCAAATCAAGTTTGGGAGTGTTTGAGTGTGGAGACGTTTGGATGTGTGGTGTTTGCTAACATTGCTTTATGAGTGATGAAACTTCCTGTGTAGTTCCACCAATATCAGAGTCAAATATATGTTTTTCAGGTGTAATCCCCAATTCAGACTTACTGGCAGGAAGCGAGGTGGAAGTGGATTCAAGGAAAGCTGTGATTGTTGACAAGGTAACGCAGCCTGTAGAGGGCACAGCCGAACTTATGCTGATATAACTAAAGCATGGCACCCAGAGGTGTCTACGTTTCTTTAACTGTTACCGTAAGCTTTGATGGTGAGCCAGCATCGTCAATATGAGTACACTTTTGCTTTTCCTACATTAAAAAAATTAAAACTTTTGCTTCGAAAAAGGTCTCTTTCTTACATTATCTGCACATCTGATGACCGCTAACCAAAATAAACCTGTCAAATCAACAGTCTGGTTCATTCTTACAAAGAATGAATCTAAGTTCATGATCATAGTAATGTTTCCTCAGTTTAAAATAAATAAATAAAACAGCATCTAACAGAGTCATAAACACTCTCAAGGAGGCGAAAGTGTTATTTTCAAAGTCTACAATCAAGAGACAGCGTCATGAATGTAAATGGAGAGAGTTTACATCAAGGTGCAAACTACTGATTTCACTCAAGGACATGGAAGGCCAGATTAGACGTTGCCTGAAAACATACAGAGGCAAAAACTAAAAAAAATATAGCCCTAACTGTGTGCCCTGATGAATGGAGGGAATAGCTGCACGTATGTATTTTACACGTCTTATGTTGAGGTTCTTGCTGTAGCCTTTATTCATCTATTCTAACAGTTCATGAGGACCAACGTACCAGATATTTTTGCCGCTGGAGATGTTACCTCTTTCCCTCTGACCATTCGAGGCGACCAGAGGGTCAGCATTGGTCACTGGCAAATGTCACACGCTCACGGTGAGAGGCTAAAGGACTGTGTTTTTCATTCAGTCGAAAACTTATAATGGGTGATTTAATGCCGAGTTAAACCTTATCATTGTCTTTTGTACCAGGAAGAGTAGCAGCTCTGAATATGCTGAAGAAATCCACAAAAATCGAGTCTGTTCCTTTCTTCTGGACTGTTTTGCTTGGGAAGAGTATCCGATACGCCGGTGGAGTGTTGACTTCTAAATGTCACCTTTAAAATGTAATTTTTTTTTAAGATGAGGCTGTGTTAAATCTTTGTTCCTCCTCTCATTTCCTCTTCCTAGGCTATGGGGAAGGATACACAGAAATTATATTCAAAGGCAAAATGGAAGAAAGGAAATTTCTGGCTTTCTACATAAAGTGAGTGCAGAGTTAGCCCTGAACAGCTGACCATAAGCTCGTCCTCTGTGTGTAAAGTTTCTCACGTTACCCTTTTTTTTTTTTTTTTTTTTTTGGACAGGGATGATGTGGTGGTGGCAGCGGCCAGCCTGATGTTCGATCCTGCCGTGGCTCGCATCGCAGAGCTGATGGCTAGAGGCCAAATCTTAACAAAAGCACAGGCTCAGTGAGTGCTGTCCTGCATTTATACAAGTTAGACTGTAAAATATACAAAAATGTTTAGTTCCTCAACTGTAATATTGGTTACATTTGTTGTTGGTTTCTTCCTGTTAAAAGGGAGTTTTTCCTTCCCACAGTTACCAAGTGCTTGCTTGTCGGGAGTTGTCTGACTGTTGGGGTTTTCTCTGTATGATTGTAGGGTCTTACCAAAAAAAGCACCTTTAGGTGATATATATAT